>NW_008675342.1:63514-90496 GCF_000695815.1 Acanthisitta chloris
TGGTGCAAATAGCCTGTACCACCTACCCTGTGCACATTTCCAGTCATACCAGGTCACTTCACATCACACTTACAGGAGATTTGCAGATGCAGGTGGTGGTGGGGAATGATTGATATTTTAATTAGGAAGGGCAATAAACTCTGAGGGTGATAAAACTGGCACCTTGCTTGCTGGCAGCCAACGTTCCTCCTCCTCTGATTTTAAGCTTATCAGTGTCTGCTGTGCAACTGATCACAATTTAATTGTGAATCTGTCCTGGCGTGGCTGGGGATCCTCACTAAAAGCACTTGCTCAACCTGGATGATCAAATTAACTGCTTGACAGAAAGGCAATTCAGGGATGCCATGAAATAGCTGAATAGGAATTCAACATGCAAAGGATATTTGTCACATATTCCTCACATGGAGAAGGCTAGCTGGGTTTTTTAATTGACCCTGTGGTGCAGTGTAGTGGAGAAGATACACACTGTCAGAAGATGCACGACCTACAAAAGAGCTAACCCCTTCAAAGGAAGAATAGTCAATCACTGAGGGAAACCTTGCGGTGCCATAGGAGCCAAGCACACCTCTAGCTGTGTCACATGCTGTGCCAAGTTCGACAAAGCAATTCTGGGTTTTGCTAGGAAGCCACCTGTGAACTCAACAGTCTGCAATACTGGCTGGGTAACATGGTGCATACTTTGACAGCCTTTGCATGTTACAGAGCCCCCGTCTTCCGCTGACACTCAAGCAAAACAGCATCATGCCTGGAGTTCTCTCTAGGATGTGACAATACATAGGAAAGTCTCAACTTGTCCTTGGCAAAAATGTTTTTAAGAAATGCAACAGGTAGTTTAAAGAGCTAACACCACTGGTCTATCACTGTACCAAAAAATATACATCCTTCTCTGTCCAGTAGCATGGACAAAACAGCAGAGAAAACCTGCAAATCACCAAGGTACTATAAAAATGAAAAAAAAAAAAACTATAAAAAACCCTTGATGTCCCACAAAACTTAGTACTGCAGCTGCATCAAGGCTTTCAGAGCCACTTGGCTTGATACAAAGCAGTGACTGTGGGAGTGCCAGCTGGTCTCCAGAGGAGAGCTCCAAAAGGAGCATGTCCAGCACAGTTTGGCAAGGAAACAGGGACAGTGTCATGCAAGAGGTGACACTGCCATAGAGGATAGCAAAAGGGACATCAGAGGAGCCAAGAGATTGGCCAGATGAGAAAGGAATAGGAAAAAGAGGCTGGAGCAGGTCAGGCAAAGACAGGAACAGAAAAGAACTGAGAACTTGGTACACAAAACCTTAGAAACAACCTGAATTTGGGTGCACAGACAAAGGACTATAACCTGAGACAAGGGCATTCAGGGCTGTATTGAGTTTGTATGGCAAGGTTTTGGAAGGAGGGTAGAGGTGGTGGTGTGGTGCTGCAAAGTAACTTCTGTGAGAACCTGTCAGAGCCAATGCCAGCTGGCTCCAAGGTGGACCCACTGCTGGCCAAGGCCAAGCCCATCAGATGGTAGTGCCTCTAGGTATTTAAGAAGGGGAAAAAACCTGCTGCACAACAGCAGCAGCCGGGTGAGAGGACATGAGAACATGTGAGAGGAACAACCCTGCAGACCCCCAGGTCAGTGGAAAAGAAATGGGAAGAGGTGCTCCAGGCACCAGAGCAGAGATTCCCTTGCAGCCTGTGGTGAAGATTGTGCCCCTGCAGACTGTAGAGGTCCATAGGGGAGCAGAGATCCACCATGGAGGACTCTACACTGAAACTCATGCATGCCCAAAGGAGGCTGTGACCCTGTGGGAAGCCCGTGCTGGAGCAGGCTTCTGGCCAGACCTGTAGGCCTGTAAAAAGAGCAGCCCACAGTGGAGCAGGTTTGCTGGCAGGACTCGTGACCCCATGGGAGACCCACGATGGAGCTGTCCATTCCTGAAGGGCTGTACCCCATGTAAAGGACCCACACTGGAGCAGTTAATGAAGAACTGCATACCATGGGAAGGACCCATGCTGAAAAAGTTCATGGAGAACTGCCTCCCATGGGATGAACTCCAGATGGAGTAGCAAAAGAGCATGAGGGGGATGGAGCAACAGACACAACATGTAATGAACTGGTTGCAATCCCCATTCCCTGTCCCCCTTCGGCCACTTGCAGGGAAGATGTAGAGAAGTCAGTAAAACTGAGCCTAGGAAGAACGGAGGGGTCAGGGGAAGGTGTTTTAAGATTTATTTGTCATTATCATACTCTGATTTTGATTGGCAATAAATTAATTTCATTTCCCTGAGTTGAATCTGTTTTGCCCATGACCGTAACTGGTGAGCGATCCCCCTGTACTTATACCCATGAGCCTTTTGTTCTATTTTTCTCTTCCTCCGTCCAGGTGAGGAGTGTGAGTGGTAGGAGTAGCTTGGTAAGCACCTGGCACCTAGCCAAGGTCAATCCACCACAAAGGTGAAGCTAGGGAATGAGCAGAAGAGATGTGTGCTGGCCCAGGACCCTCACCTCATCACTGTAATATCTGCAAGCATCCCTGAATGCCCCCAGTACCCTCTCCAAATAAGTACACATCTCACTCCTCCAGTGCCCATCCTAGGGAAGGGAAAAGCTACAACTGCTGCTGGCTCTCTCCCATCTCAACCAGCACCAGTTTGTACATAGCCTGAAAGCTGTTGAGAAACCCATCGAGTGTCTGCATGGCATCTCAGGGGGAATAGAGCTGCCCCTGCCCCCACTACCACAGCACAGGCCCATGCTTCAGAAGGCTGCGAGATGGGCTGAATGAAGTTTACACCATCAACAAAGCTTCTGTCAAGTCCTAATTTTCAGACACTTGGCACAACAGTAATGCTCCTGCCCCCTTATTTGGGCTTTGCAATTGCTTTGTCCTTGCTGCATACACAGATGTGACTCACAACAATGCAGTGGTGACTGTCTGTGACTGACTGCATGGATGCACTATCCCTGGTCTCATACTTCCAGCTGTATGTCACTTCAGGAGGCCACACAGCATAGAAAAGCCAGTTTTTGTCCACAACCTCTCAACTTCACTCAGCTACTTGGGGAAGAGAGGTAATTCTTTTATTTATTCTTTTAGGGTAGACAAGTAAGAAACCAATCTATCTTGGGCAGATAGCTGCCTCTTACCTGCCCTGAAGCAGAAAAGAGCAATGTCTGTGAGAGACGGAGGGGTTTACTGCCCAGAAGAAATAGGAATTTTCAGCTGGTTGTTGGGAAGGAAGAGGAAAAAAGGGAGAGCACACCTAAGTCCTTCATTCACTGCTCTGTGGTAACCTCCATTTGCTGAGTGAATCACAGGATAATTTAGGTTGGAAAAGACACTCTAAGATCATTGAGTTCGACCGTTAACCTAAACCAGCCTAACCCTGCCAAGTCCACCACTAAACCATTGCCCCTAAGTGCTACATTTACACATCTTTTAAATGCCTCCATATTCAGCTGGCTGTTGACCATCAGCCCCAAGGACCATCACCCCCAGGTCCTTTTCCACTGAGCAGCTTTCCAGGCACTCTTGCCTAAGTCTGTGGCACTGCATGGGGTTGTTGCAACCTAAGTGCAAGACCCAGCTGCTACAAGTGGCCTCAGCCCCATCGATCCGCACCTTTGCAGTGCCACGTGCCAGTCACCACAGGCTGGCAGATCATAGCCCATTGGTGTATGTCTGGCCCTTGGCTTCACAGTGCAAGAGAAAATGCCGTGCTGTTAATGCAGATGAGGCTTTGCTACAATAGTCTGGGCCCACCATCAACACTGCCAGAGACTGGAGAGCCCGGCACAACAAGGCTGCACGCAGCAAAAATTTCCCAGCCTATCTCACAAAGACCAATTTCATGCTCTATCTTCCTGACAGCTGCAAAGTCACACGAGTGCAGCACTGGCTACACAGCAAAGCAGGATATAGGAGTAAACAAGTGGGTATCTTTCCTGAAATTATGCACCACTAAGCTGGGGAGAAGTGCAAGGCAAGAAATGCTCATCTTGTTAATAGGGAGGGTACAGTCTAGTAGAACAGCACAACTTAGCACAAAGGAGTAGGAGGTTAGGGGTGAGAAAAGCCACAAAGAAACTTGGGGATGCAGAAATAAATAAATGGCAGCATTTGGCTGTGTGACAAGAGAGATGCCAACAGGAGAGGCAGGAGGCAGGAACTGTGCTCAAATAACTGGTATTGCCAGAGGCTGAGGCAGACTTGCGATAAAAATAGCACTTCCCAGTAATGCAAATCAGTACTGCAGTATCCAATGACAACAAACCTCCTAAAAAGCAAGTGCCTTCCTTACAGCTGAGCTTGATACAAGGAGTTGCAAATGTAGTAACAGTCAATGTCAAGTCTGCATAAATTGCGACTGACCACAAAGAGGAAAAGCTGGTGTTTTTCAACTGCTCTCAAAATTTGAAAGAGTACTTATTTATTCTGCTACTGGAATAAATTCTCAGAGTGACACCACCAACTTCTGATCAGACACTAGACTAGAGGTGGGTTGGTAAATGCTGGTTTTTAATATGGTAATATAAAATTGCCCTACGGCGCTGCTGTTCTCTCCCGCTGATGGTAGATTTCATAAACATGCTATACCCATCTTCATTTGCTGAATAAATAAATGGCATGCTGGAAAACAGCATTCACTTTTCTCACGTAACAACTTGCTTCATTCAGGTTCCTTGTATGTTGTGTAGTAATTCTGAAGTGACAGCAACCAGAGGTAAAAACCACCTAGTAGTACACTGTATCTGCAGTCAACCAGTGAACCGTAATTTTTACAGAATACCTCTGGAATTATTCAGATGTAGAAAGAGCTTGTAAAGGGCATTCAAAAGAAAGAAAAAGAAAATAATTTTCTATTGCTTCTCTTTGTGGAACTATACTAGAGGCTGAGTAATTTACAGAACAATGACATTAGCCAGATATTTAGGCTCAATCCATCTTATCCAAGACTAATACTACTCTAATCAAAACTTTTCAGCATCTTCATTCCTTCTGCTCAACAGTCTCAAGCCTCTGATTTTCCATCGGAATCTTTGCACACTCTGTTCAACATTTGTCACTTGGTCATTACACCTTTCTTCTTCCTTCATCTAAAAGAACAAAAACTACCACAAAGAAGGATCTTGTGAAGGAAAAAAGCGATGTGAAGTCCCCTTGGTTAACCATTCTGACTTAAGACTAGTTGCAACCATCCATCAAGACAGCTTACAAACAGCAGCATGCTAGCAGGGCTGCAGAGCAGCACTCTGCAGGCTGGTACTTAGCACAAAACCTACACAAGAAGACACGGCTGTGCACGCTTTCCGTTTGCACTGTAGGTTTTCTCACATCGACGTTATGACTCTGCATGTTTGTAGCGTAACACACAAACCCAAAAATATCCTGCAAGCTGGAAGACTCAAAGAGAATCAGACATTAGACAGTGACTTCCGTTGAGAAATCCTGTAGTGGTTTGACCAGACATTTCAGCACAAATAGCAACAGGAGGTATGTGTTGCCCTGATGTAATTACATCCTGCTACAGTCACAAACTTGGGACTAATTGTGCTCAGACAGTCAATGAACTCAAAACTCCTAAGTTATTTTCAGTAACAGAAAAACTAGTATAATTTATTGAGTTTTATCTACTTTGAAAGTTGATTTTTTTCCCTATCTCAGGCAATGGGAACTAAAATGAGGAGGGAACTAAAAAGAGGAGAATTAGCCTGGACTCTTTTTGTTCAAGAAGCAGTGGAAGTTGACCACAACCTCCCCTCTTCATGACCAAGTACTGGACCACGACACAGGTTTTGCAGAATCAAAAAATCTGATTAGACTGTCACAGTTTTAGACATATCTTCATATATCAGCACTTTCATATATGTTAAAGAATCATGACAGTTCTTTAAATGACTGGGGATATAAAATCAAAATAAAATCATTTAAGAGCTGACAAGATAGTATTTCTTTCAGGAATGAAGTCCACATTGAAACAGCCTGTCAATGAGTATTTTGAACACTGCATTTGGTTTTGGGAAGTAAGGAAGAGGGTACAGAAGGTATTGCTCCTGCAAACTTTTAAGCTGCTACTTCCCACAAGCCATTTGCATGGGAATGTCTGGAAGGGAAAGCAGATTCAGTTATAACATCCTGACTTTGGAAAACTTTCAGCTCCCATTTGCAGCTCCAAAATAGTCTACTTAGAGAAGACAGCAAGCATCCGTAACACTGCACTTCAATCAGAGGCTGGCCTGCCTACAGCAATGAAACACAGACCAGAAAACATGAATGCCATGGTATTTTTAACACTACACAAAACAAACAAAAACTAATAAATAGAGCATTTGTTCCTAATAAAATGCCATATGGCTTAACACAAAAAGGAGTTATCCTGATGCTAAACAATAGTTATTAAAAGGGAAAAAAAAGTGTCTGAAATTTGAAAATCTGTAAACTAAGTATGCATACCCTAAGACAGGTCCTTCTGTGTGAGCAAGCAAAGATCTTGTTTTAAATACTGCACAGCCAGCTGGGAATTCAAGCATGAAACTGTTCACCAGTCCTACGTGCTCTGCTCCATGAGGGTGCCTTACCTCACTTCTCAACAATTCCTCTGAGGCTGGAGTAGCACTGACCATCTCCAGAGAAATATATCTGCCCAGCCCCATAGTACTAGCAGGAGTAAAGAGGAGTATGCAGCAAGAGAGATCCAGCATTTATTCTGGACTTCTGTAACCATGCTGAAGCAGTCACCCCTAACCACAAGCAATGGTTACCACAGTGGGCTGCAACACAAGAGCAAACCATCTGAAAGCTCCTGTGATTTTCAGGGCCTGTACACATTGCTGAGGAAAGATGAAATGAAGGATTTCACTCTGGAAACACCATCAGGCAAACAAACCCAAAAACATGCAGTTTAAAGTGATTGGTTGTTGGCAGCTTCTTTTTTTATTATATGCATCTTATGCAGATTCACAAATAAACAACAAAGTTTTATGGAAAAATAGGATAAATGGGTGTTTTTCAATTCTATTTCTCCATGAATATCTGTTTTATAAACTCCCAGTATTTGTAAGTATGTGTCTGAAAGGATAGTCAAGGGGAAGCTACAAGACATGGCACACAGGGATGATGGATAGTCCAAGACCACTGGCAAGGTCTCTGGCTATGCCAAGCAACCATTCCTGAAGTTTAGTCTATAGGGGTCTAGAAACTGGTGACCCTTAACACCTCCAAAGTATTTCTAGTACTCTGTAACTTGTGCTGCAGAAAGAAGGGCAGCAGGTCTCAAATGGCCTAAAACACCCCAAGTTCTGTACAGCAGGTGTGAAAATAAATCTCTTCTGTGGATCAGAAGAAAGAATTGAAACACAATTCACACCAGTGCCCTTCTTGCCAGGAGACACAGATGGATGCTGGCCAGACTGCAAAGCTCAGGTCTGCTCAGACATGTGGTATGAACACATATCAGATGGGCTCTGCTTCTGCCACTGGTGGATTGGGACGCTTCAAGAAGTGCTGCCATGGCAGGGAGCAGCTGTCCTTGGGTGCCAGGGCAGCAAATCACACCCTGTACTGCTCACAGTAATACAGTCAGCTGCCAACGCACAGGAGAGTGTCAACTTAATGAAAGTGGTACAGAGCACACCTAAACTGCACCACCCTTCAACATCTCACTCGTGAAGTTGTTCTTGAGGATCTGTTCTCCCCTTCCCTGTCTCTCACCTCTTGCTCAAGGCATTACAATTGGTGGAGCTGTCAGCACAGTTGCTGGGTCATGCTGTTCTAGATGCTCTTATGCTGCCCATCTTCTCTTACAGCCTGTCCCAGGGCACCATATCACACACTGAAAGATGGATAGTAAAAGGACCATTCCTGCCTTTCAGCTGGCAGGAAGCAAATCCCAGAAACCAGCATTCCTTCCCATGGCTCATTTCCCTGCAGGGGCCTGGAAATAAGGTTCAGATTTTTGCAAGAAACAAAGCTTGCATTCTTCTCCCAAACACCTCACCATTATAAGGAAATAATGGTGGACCTGGCAGTGTTAATTAGGTTAATGGTTGGACTTGGTGATCTCAGAGGTCTTTTCCAACCTTAATGATTCTATGAAATAAGCCCTTGCAATCTCTATATGAAGGTATGCCAGCATCTAATTTCTCGTATGAAATGCCAGGATTCCCCCTTTCCTTCCACATGCTCACGTACACACAGAGGTATAGAAGTGAAGTTAATGGTGCAGTGACACACCAGACACCTGTGTGCTGTTTGCCAAAGCAAAGCCCAGAGGGAAGGCTGTGCTTTGTCACAGCAGGTGCACCACAAACCAACCCTTTCTGAGCCACTTCCCACGTGCAGCATTACCACTGACCCACAGTGGTTGCAGAGCAGTGCTTTAAAGACCTGCTCTACAGAGAACTGAAATAAAAGCATCACCACCACATCCCACACATAGCAGCATGAAACAAATCTTACAATTTCAGCCCAAGTAGGGTCTTTGCAGTTCAACAAGGATAGACATCCCCTAGGCTCTCCTCATTCCCAAACTCTTGCCATCTGCCCTTTGCACACTATGAATCCTGCTTTAGGAAATTCTCTAATACTAGACTTAGTACCTGAAGGGACAGGGCTTCCACAACTACCCTGAGAGCTTACCTGACAATGCCAGGACATGTGGCTTGGCATATAATTCCATTCCCTTATGTGGACATATATCATTCCCGGCCATCCTCCTCAGAACAAATTAAAACCCTACCTTTGAGCCTTGTTAAAACAACTTTTTCTGACATTAAGTTTTGTTTGTTTCTACATCCCACTCAAGAATGCTACAAGCACTTCCTCCCCTATCTCAGTTTTTGGGCAGATCATTCAGTACATCAGTCTCTGCACTTCCCACTCTTCTTCTGTTTGCTTGACCCTCTGTGTCTGAGGAGCAGGGGACCAAATACACCATAATTGGTCAAACCTGAAACAGAAAACCTCCGTAGTCAATGCACTTGAATCTGCCCAACTCCCATTCTCTACCTGATTCTTTCTTGGTAGTCTTTTTGGACCACCCTGCAAAGTCACTTCCTGGCCCAAGGTCCATCAGTCTCTTTTCCCTGTTGATCTAGCTCATCTATTAATCACTTACATTACTCACCACTCTACTCACTTTACAGATCTTCATCACAGTCAGTATTACCATTATGGATATTTGCATTTCAACCTACATTTCTTCAAACTCAAATCTCAGTTTTCTTCCATTCCATAATTCTAATCCCACTCAGTCCTACTGCACTGAGGGAGACAATCCTGCAACCACATAAGCAGGTAACTTATCCCACTTACACAACTGGCTGAGGTGAACTCTGGCAAAACAGTAGAGGTGCTAGAGTTTCAAGATTCAAGACACTTTTGTTCCCAAATTCGTTAGGTAACAGAGGAAAAAGACATTTTTAGAAAACTTTCATCTCTCAGGTGCCTTCATGACAAGTTCAATTCTGACCTTTTGTGCCTTGGCCTGACCTTAACTATGCAAAACACCTTGCATGACACTTCCTTGCCAGCAGAAAATCCAGTGCCCAAACTTAATGGAATGGTTTTGTAACAGAAGTACAATAAATTTTGTCTTGTAATTCACATTTCCAGGGCACAGAGAAAAGCACCAGCTGAAGAGGACACTCATTAAACATGCCAGCACAGCTTTATTCCTATTACTGTACAGAAGCCTTGAACTATTTGTAAAAGATGAATGCTTTTGGTTTGAAGTTATTTGCTTTGAATTCACTTTTTGAACTGATGGGATGAGGTGCCAGGGGAAGAGAAATGAGAAAGAGGTTCAGTATGTTCAGGAGCTTTAGCAGTCCACACTGTGCTACAATCTTTGGGATGCTTAAGGGTAGTGGATACTGGTGCTCACACTGTCAGGAGTGCTGTGAGGGTGAGGGAAGGAAGGTCTTCCTCCTGGATTTTTCCACTCGCCTACTCCTTCAGTTCATGAAATTCTCAGATGTGTTAAGTTCACAGGGCACAAAGAACTGTCTTTGGAGCCTCATACTGTGCTGCCGCAGGCCTTGAGATAACAGCACTGCAGAGACACAGCAGGCAAGCACAGAGGTAAATGCAGTGCTGACCCCAACACAGCAACCCATGGGCCACACATCTGCAGAGAGTCAAGCAGAAAGTGCCGGTCCTTGAACCTGGGGCACCGATTGCAGGTGTGCTGTAAGTGAAAAGAAGGTCTGAAAAGGAGGAGAGAATCCATTTGCTTCCTGGGATCAGAACAGAATGGTTTCAGTCGACCTGCTTGCAAGCTGACAGGACCCTGCCTTCATCCTGAGTACACCGAGACCAAGCCTGTGTACTTTCCTGATGTAGTAACACTTCCAATGGAGAAGAAACTAGAAATCATCTGAGCACTATGGACTTTTTTCAGACTCTTAACTTTAAAACTGGCAGAGGCAGGAAGTAAATCAGATGTTCCTGGTGTCTATTAGAACCACAAATGAAAAGGTTAAGAGAGAACAGAAACTGTTAGTAGTAGGCCTTGTAGCTGTACAAAACCTGGTCCATCCAGTCATAAATATTGTTTACTGACTACCTGACTACTCCCCAAACCTGGATATGTATGCAAAGTCCAGAAATGAGAAACCTCAGACTATTTTACATAAAGGACAATAGCAACCAGCTGATCACTGCCACAGTAGCAGCAGAAGAAATGTCACCAAAGCAAAACAATGAAACAAGTAAAACTTCATCAGAAAACTGTATGAATGCTGGTGGGAGCCTCAGAAGCAATGGCAACAATTTTTGTAACTCCACACAGAAAATTAAAGATCTGAGTAGAAACAAAGAGCATTTAGGAAGATGAAAGAATACAATCACAGAACTACAGTAAATTATAAGAATAGTTTAAAATAGGCAATTTGTAGGTACAGTGACAGAGAGTTTTGATTAACTTAGTGTAAAAGGAAAGGCAGGGGAACTATGGAATGGGCTATACATTAAGTACAAACCACTTTTAAGTAGTACTACCAATTCTATGTTTACCCGATTTAATTCTGGCTCATGCTTAGGCACTTGATTTCTCTATTTGCCAGGGTCCCAGATATACCTTTTAGTTCCTAATTAGTCCTCTGAGAACTACTTTCTAACTTAGTCCTTTATGATTGTCTACACAATGCTTTCTGCAATGAAAACCTGCTTCTTAGCTGAGTAAGATAATTTGAACCCACAGAGCTATTCTGGGTTTTGTTTGTTTGTTTGTTTTTAACGAAATGGCTCTCACTTCCCACACCACTCTTCCACCTCCTCTGTTGTCTGTTTAATACACAAAGCAACTGCTATTTTAAGAATAAGAGTAAACATTGCTATATCAGCATCTGGAGTCTACAATTCCAAAGTCTGAGAGAAACAGCTCTCTCTCTATTCAGTATCTTCCTTGATTTTAGTCCTGGACTGGAAACAATGTACTACTAACTCAGCTCACCACTGTACTGGTCAGTGTCTGCTTTATGTATATGGCACACTCAGAAAAGGACATCTCTCACACAGGCATCCATTATCCCTACTCCTACTTCTTTGATTTTGCTCTCATCCATACAATTTCTGACAGTGAGAAACAGGAGCTGGGGGGAAAAAAACTAAAATATTTGTTACTGCCATTGTCTGCATCATCCTCTTTTAAGTTTCCTTCTTTTCTAGCTAATTTCTCTTACTCCTTTACTGAGCCTTCCCAAAGAAGCACAGACATGTAACAGAGTTGCCATAATAGATGTGAACTGCCTCTAACATCTCTGTTGAATGAATTTATTAAGAAGCTAATGCATAGTTCGTGCCTGAGCACAACTCTTGCTACTTCTCTCAAGCTTCAAGTTTTGTTTTCTCTTAAACAGCATAACTCCAAAGGAAGTAACCTGCTGGAGCTGTTTTATTTATTCACAAATAAAAAATTCCCAAAAAACCACAGCAGTAGTATTTTTAAAGCACTTGCCCCATCTCTCTAAATCTAATATCTCACTAGAGGAGGTGGCCAGACATTGGCTAGCCAGTCCTGAATAAAGCCTTCTACATCTGTTTATCACAGCACCTAGCTAATCCCATACAGGCAGAAAAATCTAGCAGCTTTCATTAATCTTCACATTGTTTGAATAAAGGCAGGATTTGTCTCTGGGACAAACACTGTTCTCAGAAGTCAAAAGTTTCTCTTAAAAAATGATATAAAGAGCTGCATGTGTCATAAAGGAAAAAGCTTTATAGCAGTACTAAATAAAAGCACCCCACAACAAAATTTTATCTCCCTAGGAAATACTGTCTTCTAGTATTTTTAAGATTACCTATAGAGGAAAAGAGAAAATCTTATATATATTGTATAATATAACACATTTAATACCATTTATTTCTTTCATACTTTTTTGCACTCATTTCACTGGATACATTTCAGATAAACATTCATAACTACCTCACAGCTGCAGTGCACCTTATAAAACACTGCTGAACAGAAAAGCATTCTTAAAATTTGCAACTCTTGACTGCAGCAGCTTCTGAGACAATAAATGACAATTGTTTCTCCTTCAGTGATTTCTGCTTTTTAAAACAGGATAATCACTGTGGCTGACTCAGTGCTGCCACAGAAGGGACTAAATTAGTATTTTCTCCATTTCATAATAACCTAACACACAATAACCTAATTGAATGAAATACTGAGATTTTCCTCATTCAGGCTTTTCAGGCCAGATTTCTCAAGACAGGCTCCTATCAACACATAAGCAGAGTAACTGATTGTGCTGGCTGTCTCCAGGTGGCAAAGTTTTGAGCCTTTGACGCAATGTCAGGCAAACATGACAGTCAATGATGTGCAGAAAGGAGGTTCCTTTCAAGCGGACTGAAAACTGTCCATGTACTAGAACAGAGACTGAGGGAACAGCCTGCACAGGGACAACACAGCCCTTCCCTGGTTGCATCCTTGTGACCCTGCATCTGCACATGCAGCCCTGGGCACAGCAAATGGCATTCTGCAGCCCAGAGCACAGCCAGGGAAGAGACAAGTGCACATCAGGACCTCAGCAACGTCTGCAAAAGGACCTTACTCCATTAAACCCACATTTCCAAGATAACAACTGATGGGCACATTTGGGTATCCAATGGACTGTGGCTTCTGACTCCAAGATATGCAGCCCAGCTCAGACCTCTTTCTTAGACCTGAGGAGATTCTGCCATACAGCGGCTCTGAACTTCAGGCACTGACTGAAAAGAAACTGCTGCTCCATGGGGTTGGAGTGGCAGCTGGCACTCAAAAAGGGTTCCTGCCAGGTGATTCTGACAAGCTTTCACAAAAACTTTCAAGAAGGACAGTTGCTTTTCCTGGAGCAGGGCAGCAGACAGGAATTCAATACAACAAACTATCCTGGAGTAAACTGACCCTTGTCCAGTCCCAGGGTTAACACATCCTGGAGTAGGACCACACACCTACAGCTTGGCTGCAGATCTAGAGAGGAACACCCTACATCCTTCCTCAGTGGAACAACGTCCGATGGATTATGATGAGTACATAATAACAGCAGTGCCTACATGAGCCCATGCCTCCCTCAGAGGCTCTCCCTCCTCCTGCACAAAAGCACACACGACCCCCCTCCAGGAGCTCCACAAGAGCTGTTGTCCTCACAAGGACGTGATTCTCCCAATGAGGTCTGTGTGCAGCAGCACTGCTGCCAGATCCAGAGCCAACCTTCCCTCCCTCTCCACTGCCTCACATTGAACACTACCTTTTCTCATGACTTCAAGCTTACTAGAAGGGGAAAGTGACTGGGAGGCATGTATTGTAGAAGGAGATAGGATGCAAAGATAAATAACAGAGTAAGTTCTTGTCTGTATGGCTTTTGCCACAAAGCAGTACAAGGAGTATCTGACCTCAGCTGTTGCAGATTCAGTATCTCTACCTCCCAAAGATGGGAGAGGGGAGGTGTTTTTGGTGTTAAATCTTGAAATATTTTACCACATAATTTTTTCTCATATAACAGGATGCCTCCTGTATTCCAAAGCTCTTAAATTCTGAGGTTTCTTTTGTCCTTTTTCTAGCATAATCATATTCATAATTCTAATCCACCGCAATAACAATTAAAGTCATTAAATTATTCTTTCACTAGATGACCTGACAGAACTAGTTTAGTTCTTGAACAGAATGGAGAATAAATTGTTATTTCTTTGATAGGTGTTAACACAATTCATTGCAAAAGCACTTCTGTCAAGGTTAGTACCATAATTAATAGAACTAGGACTGTACTTTTAGGTTTGCAACTATTCAAAGTACTTGATCACTTGAACAGAGCCCTTAGTTTCCAAAAGTCCCAAAGTAATCAGGTGAATTGTCAAAGAGAATATAATGAAAATTTCTGTTCCTTTGACTAGCTTAGTTGTTTACTTAATCACAGGAAAATTTCCACCCATCAATCATCAGCTCACCAGGACTTACTACACTATCTTTGCTCCACAAAAGCTGTTTCTCAGCATGTATCTCCTTTCTGCTTTTATTGCTTCCACCTCTTTCCAATGGTCTCCATTCTCTCAGAACAGGGGAGGAAGCTACAGGACCTAGTAGAGATATTGCTACAAAAAGAAGGGAGACATGAAGACATACACAAAAAAAAAAAGATATGAGGAGCTCTATCCAGCAGAACAGAGACACCAAAGAACCAGCAGACTCATTCTCAGGAGCACTACAAAGCACATTAACTGTGATTCCTTCACTCCAGCCATGCTCTATTACAATAAACATGACCGACGAAGCTGCAGATGCCCTCCGGATATTTAGCTCAGACATGGAGGACATTTTCAGTAGGGGACTTTTCAGGCAGTAGCAGATGGAAATACAGAGGTGAGATATAGGACCTTTTTCACAACAGACTCCTAAAGAGTATCCTGCCTGCCACCACAGCCACCCATCCCATTTTCCTCCCTGATGGCCCCTGGTCTCCAAGTTTCTTTATCAGGAAATGACTGCTACCTCAAGTATGAGATGTCCTCAACTTGTCCTTTAAACAGGTGTTGGGAGGGGTGCTGCCTTTTTCAGAAACAAAACAGTATCAGAGGAGTCTGGCAGGATACCCTGATCAGATGTGACCACATCCTGTAACCTTCTTCTCCATTTCTATTTTGTCAGTTCATATTTATGAAAGGAATTATGTGCTAAAGAGACTTAACAGCTGCTTTGTCCCATTGTGTCCCAATTCAGAGACAGATTCATGTTATTGCTTTTCTCAGCCAAGCCATGAGGACCTCCAAACAACCCCTTCTCTGGCAGTAGTAAAGGCTGTGATCTTTATCAGGGACATGGACTCCACTCATGCACCACAGGTGACAGGATTACTGTGGTTTAAGAAGTTACTGCCTCCAACTAGGAGGTGATGATTGTCCAAAAGGTCACTAAATAGAACAGCTTAATTCTCATTGCTCTCCTCATTAAACTTAGAGTCACAAAGACACTTGAAACTCATCTCTTTTACTCTGCAACTGAGGCTGGCTAAGAGCATGCCTGGCAGCTAGCCATTTTGGCCCAGCTCATGGGCAGAGGATCCCCAGTGCAATTACCTCTGACAGTGTAACCATCCACACACATGTAATTTGTGCACTGAGCAGTGGGCATCAGCTATCCCCCATCTGGTAAATACCCATGCAAGTTCATAAACTTAGTCCTAAGAGTAGCCTGGCTGACTGTTACATGCTCCCTTCAGTGCATCCAGGACTGGGGTCTCTTCTCTGATGAGCCTTGAGACAGAGAAGCAAGCACAGGAAGGGACGTTCAGAGGAAATATTTCCAACAGCTCCTTCAACAAACGATAGTACACTAGCAGAAGTCACTGACTCTCACAGTAGGAACAGCCCAGAATGCTTAGAGACTGTCTAGTCAATTTAGGATTGCATGACACTAGAAAGTTTATGTGGTACCTGCAGCATAAATAAAACTGCAATACAGCCTGGAAAAAAGAAAGGGCACTAACATGTACTGCTATGAACATATTCCAACTGGAGTACAGCAGCATAGAGCTGTGTACTGTCTCATCAGTCCCCAGACCCATCAATGTCCAACGCCATGCAAAGTACTGCTTCAAGAGTAGAACCAGAGATGGGAATGCATTCTGGAACACCTGTGGGCACAACTGTTAAGGAGGGTCGCTATCTTTGACCTGGTTCTGCTTTGCTTCAGGAACAGCGCAAAATGGTTGTTTTGACAAAAGTAAAAATTTATCCCAGCAAATTTGAAAGCAATGAAAGAGAAATCACTACAAAACAATGAAAGGGAAGACAGACAGAGTCACAAATAATCACAGCACTCTGTGAACTGAATTTGCTGCTGTACTGTTTCTACAGACCAGTGCATTGATGCACCACGATGAAGTTTTTCTCTCTCAAAAAGCTTTACAAGTTGCATTTGCAATTTGGAAATCTTAGTGTTATCATTGCGTTATCCAGTAAACAGCATGAAAAGATAATCTAATTTAATGCCCCAAGCATGGGCACAAGATTAAAGTTTTCTGTCCCACACTTTTTTACAGAGGGTTTCCTAGTCATGTCTGTAAATGTCTCATTTGAGCTTTTTTAAATGTCAGTTTCAAGCTTTGACACAAAAATAAATACTGATGTCATTTGCTACAAACGTAATAATGGATTATGAAAAATTGATGAGTAGATATGTGAGAAAATGTGACGGGCTAATATATGAGTTACACTGACAGTTATTTGCTGCAGGCTCAAAATCTTTTCATCCTCTTTATTACTTTTGATATGCAAGATCTCTTTAGTCCATTTCTAATTACCAGTTAAGCACAGCTTGAGTTGAACTGCCATACGTTGCTAAGGACAACGGCGGTAGTTTCACATGTTTATTCCACTAAAATGTGTTGCACCTTAGAACTGTCCAGCTGGACCTGGATATGGTGTTAACAACAGAGCTCGCACAGCCTTCAGCAGTGCTGCACCAACTCCTACTGACAGAGAGCCTGTTGTATTTCCAAGTAAAAATTAGGAAGATGACATTGTCCTTCCTGGAAAAGTATTCCCACACCACAGAGATTAACATACACAAGCACCCACAGTTACTTGTTTTATGTAAGACAAACACCATACCTCATTCCTTCTGTAGATCGGTTCTGGTAGTTACGGTAGAGCTGGGGAACACCCAGCATAGCCTCGGTGAACACTGCAAGGAAGCCCAGTGTTTCCACAAAGAGGGATGAGTCCAGCCAGAGGTAAGTGATGTAACCAGTCACACCAGTGAAGGTGAGGACACACTGCACGTAGTCTGTAAACTTGCTCCAATGCCAAAAATAGTTCAAGTCAAAATCTGCAACAGAATAGGAATGGAAGAAGAGTCAAATATGTTTTCCCAACCAACTAAGTCAGGATAGAATTGAGAACTGGGAAGCATGAGGGAGCCATAGTCAGTCTTTGGAGGGAGGAGACTGTAGAAAATGAAGGAAAGGGTTAGAAAAATAAGAACAAACAAAACCCCCAAAACACCATCAAACACAAAACCAACCAGAAAAATAAAGAGTCTTGATTTCAAAAGTATTGGGGGGGGATGTTCAATAAAGAAAGAGTAAGACAAAGGCTTGCAAACCAGCAAAATATTTACAAAGACGACTTTTAAAAAGAAAACATTATTTAAAATCAAATGAACACTGGATACTACTCTAGCAGAGCTGGCATAGGAAATCTCTCACAAAAAAACTTTATAATAGCAAGGACAGGCCCCAAGCGCAGCAATGCAAATGTTCTCTCTCTTAGGTCATTATCTCTGTACCTCCCAACTGCCTCAAATCCAAGCTGCTTAGAAGGTCACCTGAAGTTCACAGCTCTGTTCCCTGGTGCAGTACAGCTGCCTGCGGTGAGGGGCAAGCTGCCATGCGCAGCTGGTACAGTTTCACTGAGATAGGTACAAGACCCTGGCAAGATTCCCCCCTGGAACAAGGCCTCCCACAGACATCCCCGCTCTTCAAGGGCAAAATGTGCTTTGCTCCTGCCTTTGCCAGCACCAATGAATGCAGAGTGGGTGCGCACCCATTTCTACAGCCATCAGAATGAAGTTCTGTACCACAAAACTCAACATCCCCTCTTGAGAGGAGCAAAAGAACAAACCAACCACGGCATTTTCTTGGCACATTGACAGCATATCACTGGAAGATATATAGTTGTCTTATAGATGAATAACAAAATATACAACCATTGACTGTAAAGCAAAATAACATTATTTTTAAAAACAAGAACGTTAAAATAACTGTTCATTACCAAGAACTGTTCCTGTCTTCCTTTCCTAAAAGCACTCGAAGTTAAAAATACCTACTTCAGACCAACCGGGCTCTGTTAACCATCAAGACAACGAACGACCATCCTAAGAGGGTTACTACAACTAGGGCAAATATGTGCAACACACAGCACATCACTAGAAGATTTCTGTCACTGCCACCTCAGAAGCAGCAGAGAAAGCTACAAAAAAGTCCTATTGGTAACTCAGGCAAGGAAGACACTGACCTTCACTGACTAACATTAACAACAAACTCAGTGAAATGGGAATATGGATACATATACATGCCTAATAATACTTTGATTTTCTGCATCTTTTCACACCTTCATATCATCCTCAGTCTGGCCCTCAGACACTCTTTATTAACTAGTCTCCTCTTTTTAGTACTTGGCAAACCCACGCCTTAGGACACCTACTGGCTGCACCCAGCTGAGTCATTTTACTTTGCCACACAAAGAGGAAGGCAAAACTGGCCAGAAGCCATACCCAACCTTTGCCAGCCATCACCCAGAACTGAATTAAATAACCTGTGGCAAAACCACTGTCAATGTAATGTTGACTTTCAGTACTTCATGGTAGTGGCTCCTCAGCCTCAGAATTCAGGGACACAAGACTAAATAAAAGTTAGACCCAGTGCTGGCACAGCCCACACAGCACATGAGCATCCTGCATTTCTGGAGCTTTGTGAAGGCTTTCCTTTTGGGAGATGAAGGAGTAACAAAACAGAATTAAGCACATAAAGGAAGGCGCAAGAAAACCACAAGGGCAGGAAAATCATTACCCATTTTAATTTATATCTATTGCATTTTCCGGAGAGAAACAAAGTCAACAAGAATCTGTGACAAAGTAGGAGTAAGAGACACCCAAAACTCCCATTCTTTTCACTTTGCCTGACCCAAATTTGCACAACACAAAATAGAAAGAGGCATAATGGAGTCAGTTTATACTGATTTTGCCATCTTAATGAGCAATACCAAGAAAATGGCCTGACACAACACAACAAATGTGACACTATGCAACTGTTACAGTCACAAGAGATGCTCTCTGGGACAGAAGCATTTGGGCATACAATGGGGCCAGAACAATGAACAGTAGAAGAAAATGGGATTACGAAAAAGTTGGTGAGGTTACAGGCCATTTAAAAAGGCAACCTCCATTCTAGAAAAGGAGAGCTACTGATATCTTTTGATTAAGATGTAACTGCTTTTACCATATTATTCCTTCAAACCTCCTGGGATGTTCTCACATAGCCTTTAGTTTCTTCACAGACACCTAAAGCACTAGCTTTCGATCCTCAAAAAGGCAAGTCTTTTATTTTAATTCAGAGGTCTAGCATTCAAACATGCTGGTGGAAAAGTTGCTTTAATTTTCCAGCAAGAGCCATTCAACTTTGATACAGCGTTCAACAGATACTGTCTCAGACCAACACCTGAAAACTAGTGGCAGCTGTAAGCAAAACACACAGAATGGCTTGAGTAGGTCCACTAGACCAGGTTGCTCAGACCTCCATCCAACCTGGCCTTGAACACTTCCAGGAATGGGGTATCCAATCTAAACCTATTCTCCTTCAGTTTGAAGCCATTCTCCCTTGTAAAAAGTTTCTCTCCATCTTTCTTCTACAAGAAAGGAGTACAAGAAAGGCTCCCTTCAAGTACTGGAAGGCTGAGGCTGCAATCACCCCAGAGCCTTCTCTTCTCCAGGCTGAACAACCCCAATTTTCTTAGCCTTTCCTCATACGAGAGGTGCTCCATCCCTTCCCTTTACTTCTTGGCCCTCCTCTAGACTTGCTCCAACAGGTCAGTGTCCTTCATATGCTGGGAGTACACTCTTCCAGACAGCTGCAGCCCTAGAAGAGACCATCTTCGCTCTCAAGATAGCTATACAGTCATTACACCTCAAATCCTGGACTCGACAGCACTAGTTTGGATCTGGTTGCTGTGCTGCCTTGGGCATGCAGGACCTTTGGCACCTCACTCATTAAGCTTTCCTACCAGCTGTCAGGTCTGCTCTGAATACACTGTTTCTCCTCCTGCATTCTCTACATACACAAGGATCCTTTTTAAAATACCTATCCCTGGACACCAAATCCTTATTTCCCCAAGTTCATTTTCATAATAGAAATCAAAGAACTAACACCACATCGAGGGAGCAGTAGTTTAGGAAGTTCACGGAACAGAAAAGAAATCAACATTCACACAGCTACCACGATGCCAGCTAAAAAAAAAATCCATGGATCCATGCAAACACTTAAGCATAGATGCGAAAAATGTTGTGTGAAACAGGACTTCAGCTGAAGCATACAAAGGAGACTAAGATTCTTTTGCTCAAAACCATCATAATGCAAGATAGACTCTATTTCACTGCACTAGTTTATGACTAAGTTCTAGTTTCTGCTAGATATTTTCAAGAAAGAAGGGAAGGGAAGGGAAGACAAAAAGAGGTAAGAACAAGCATAACTTTGGTAATAGCCTTGCAGAAAAACATCTGAGTTATTTTAAAAACAACCCAATCCATAATCACTAATTGCTATACTTAACAGATGTATATTCCAGATGCATAAGTCTATTTTAGGGCACCACACATCACCACACTCTGCATTACCAAAGAAAAAAAATAGGTAGAGAACAACATATCTGACCTTTCATATGTGTTGTAGTTTCTCTGGCCCTTACTTGAACTGCTAAAGTGTTTTGCCACATGATTGCTTCTTTTTAGCCAAGGCTAAAGCTTATTTTCTTTGACAAATGGTTTCAAAAATTCAGAGGAGAAAAAAAATCACATACCCATCACTTCAAGGATCTGGAAATAAATTCTGAGCCATTTTTCCAAGTGGCTCCCTTTTCAAGGGGGTCCAAACACATTAGTTTGGTAATGGGAGCAATACACTTTCAAATAAAAAAAATATTGGTTGTGCTGAGTACTGTGATGGGTATACACAAAAAAGGCACTTTCAAAAAAAAAAAAAAGAGGAATTTTAAAAACAAAACAACATCCACATATATGTGCAGACAAGTTCTGTCCCAGTAAGATAACCAGAGGATACCAATCAGTGCCCTGGACCATGTAATCTCAGAACTAAACAAAGCTATAAATATTATTGCAGGCATTATTCACATTTGAAGAAAATTATGAATAATAAATATGATACTGGGACAAGACAATAAATCCCATTACCACAATTTATTTCTAGCAAACATCTTTAAAACTGTCCAAGTTAAATCTGGATGCATATCTTCCTACCCCCTGAAATGGGAATTCACTGCCTGCACATCTTGCTCCATTCATTACTTTCCCATCCTGCCCAGAGAGAAATCCATGACATGAGTTTGTAACCACACCCAGCTGATGCAACTCAAGCAGTAACTCCCAATCACTAATATCCTGTATGGATCAGAATTCGCATTACAGCCATGAAAGGTACTGTATCTTATTATCCATGCCTGAGCCCTTTAATCCACTCAGTGAGTTGCATTTTAAATATGTTAATCCATTGACAGATGAGAGATTTATGTTGAAAAATCCTATTGGCGCTGGGGGAAGTTGCAGCTCAGTAGGTTCTTTGTGCACTGACTGGAGAAAACCCTACACAGCTTGAGGGTGAAGAAGGATGAGACTGAAAGACCTCTGGGAGGCACATTGCGCGTAAGATAGGAAAAATGTAAAGCAGGCAAAGACAGCATTGTAAATAACCATGGTTAGCACTAGTCAGGTCAAAATGCAAGTAGTAAATTCAAAGTTCTGTGTCGGATAGATGCCAAGTGTCACAAAGAAGAGTCCACAGTATCAACTTTCACTTCAGGATGACACAGAGGTCCAAATAGTTACATTATTTTTAGTCAAGAAACATTTTCTACCAAGCCAGCTACCATGCTAGTTCCTTTTGGAAAAGTGAAGCAAAGACTTTGACATCCTAAAAATTATTTACTGTAGCTATCAATTTCTCTTGCTAGTTGCATCTTATTTTGTGCCTTGACCTTTCCAATTCTGTACCTACATCCTTGTACTACATTCACTTATACTTATCTTTAGACATTTGACCCAGTTCCCACTTTTTGCTTGGTTCCTTCCTGATTTTGAGGTCAGTGAAGAGGTTCCAATTTACATTGCCTGTCTGCAAGGTGGGAGAGTTTGCATTTGAGCCCACTGTATAGCTTCATCAAGGAAGTAAACTCTTTCCTTCTTATGAAGGCTACTGGTTTTACTTTACTCTCTCCTGCTTCTTATAAACACTGCCAATTCACAGCTGTTCACCCAAATTGCCTCCCACAATTAAACCCTTGACCTCCTGTATGAAAAACACTGCTCACTAACTCATTCTAAGAACATGCTGGACAGCCTCTACCCCGAATGCTTTTTTAAACAAATGACTGGGTAGTTAACCCTCTTCCCCCAGGATACAGCTAAGTCTTGTGTTTTGGGAGACTGTGGTGCTATTCAAAGAACACCCAATTTCCACTGCCTAACTCTGGACTACAGTGCCTGCCCACCTGACCTGTCTGTTCCTGTCACAGCCTACTCCCGCACATGATCAAAGGAGTTCAGTCCGAGCAGTCAGATGCCCAACGCCCCCCTTAACAACACTGAAATACAAATCCTGAGAGCTTAGAGCCTGATAAGGGTAATTCAGCCAACCTGGAACAGTTACAAAATGCAGTCATGCCTGGGAATTATTTCAGGTTATTATCCATGGTCTGCTTACTGTAAAATATACACTTTGACGATGCAGGAGGTGGAACCTGCAACTCTCTGCTCTACCTGTAACTCTTAGCCACTGGGCTGCAGTCCAACAGCCTCCCCCTCACTTACTCTTTTGCTTGCCTCAAGAAGCTTGTGGTCTCTGCTGTAAAAGAGGTTCAGCTCCTCATCCCAGCCCGGCAACAACGGCAATTCTTTGGACAGCTGAAGATGCAGATTTGTATCCCCAGGCTGCAAGAGAAATTAACTCCAGTCTCTCACACCTCGAATGAGTGCTCTAAGTTATACATATGCCCTGCACTCAGCAGTAGCATATTAAAAGAAATCTTGACACATTCTCTGAAGAGGACTTGGGAAGCACCTGCCAAAGGAGATGGGGCCTGGGCAGTGGATTCTGAAAAGGAGACTTTTACACTTGCAGTCCTCCAGCTGTGGCAAATCCTCAGACATTTGCCTTGGGCATTATCTGTCTCCCTGGCAATCCCAATTTCCACTGTCTCATCTCAAAACAGCTGCAGGATTACAGAGAAGCATGCTGGCTAGCACTCCTCACCTTGCTCATTCTGAGCAGCTCCCAGCCAGAAAGTGGGTTTCTCTGGTCCTCTGTTCTGAAATTCCTGCATATCCCACAGAGCATGCAGGAAATAACTGGGGTGACAAGAGCAGCAAGGATCTGCATGACAGTTACTGAGCAATCTATAATGTCTTCTCTCACTCTCATCATCTTCATACCCAGCTAGGCACTTTCTTCTTTCCTTACAGAAAGAAGGAAGGAAGCAGCACTGGAAACAGATAGTGAGAACTGATACATTTAGATTTTCTTTCTTCCTTTTTTAAGAAGTGATAGAAAGCTGCAAATGCTGTCTGAAGCCAGCTTTTCTTTTACACTTGCTGGGACTGAAAAGGGACTTGTTATCTCTCGCTCATGGTACAAAAGATAAGAAACGAGAGCTTAGCACCAAAAACTTCTGGCTCTGATTCAAACCACTGTCTTTCTCCAAAAAAAATTAAGGAATCCACCATCTTTCATAGTCTCTATAAAGAGACAGTGTTCTCCATCTCCATTCCTTCAGGCCTGTGACCTAGGAATTTCTGCATCTTTGCATACTTCTAAGTATCTGCTCAGCCCTGTCACCATAGTACCTCAGCAGCTCACCAACATTCCTGTCTACAGGCTGTTGTCTTCTGGCCTTCACACTGCCTAGTACCCAAACACTACCACTTCTTTGTCTCTAGCATGTCTAAGATAGGAGCAAAATATTCCAGAGGTTCTTGAACACCTGTTGAAAATATCACCCCAGTTTATACTAAACAAATTACCCTTATTCAACTAAATCCAGTTTTGACATCCTTTGGCCCATACACTGCCTTTCCTTAGCCACATCTAGACTAATGTCAGTTTCAGTAAGGCCAGTCCTCTTAGTACTTTACACTCCTTAAAGGCCTAGCACAAGTCCTTTAGTTAAAGAAAAGCAACCAGTAGGTTTTCATGTGAGAGGGGAAAAATGTCAAATCTTCATTGCAGAGAAAAAGGCTGAAAGCCTGACCCACATTGAAAGAATTTTTGCTTTAAAAGTCACTGGAGTTTTCAGTTCTTGATAGAGGACGCCCAAACACTGGAGATTAGAAGTTCCGGTCAGATGAAACCTCCTCGACGTCAACATTATCCCTATCTCCCCTCAGTCATCTCCTCTAGTCTGAAGGCAAGTACTTGCCTTGGTTTTCTTTGCCTCATTTTATATAGTATCACCAGCTTCTAAAATCTTTTATGTTGGGTCTCTGTTTTATCACACCAGGTTCGTGGGTTTTTCCCCCCCTGATCAGGGTTATTACCCACTCTTCTTCCTTCTTCTCAAAAAAATCACACAGAAGCAGGCTGACAGTTTTTCAGCACTTCGGGGCTTCTCATTCATTTTCCATACTGTCCCCCAGCACAACATACCTACAAGCATCAGCAACTGCTCTGCCCTTCCCCATCGTGTCCTATGAGGTCTACTCTACCTCCTCACCAAGGGAATTAGCAATTGCAAGGTTAAGAGACACGTTAGTTACAGCTACTTTTGAAAAGTCCCACACAAATGCACTGGTACAGATAAAAAAGTCAAACAATCCACACTCTATTTCAAAGCTTTTCCTATTAATTTGCTACTTCCCTGATTTTATAGCCTTTGGTTTAAGGGAAACCTTTGAATACCACTTAGCACAGTGGTCTTTTCCAGAGATAATTAGCAATAACATTGCTATTGACCATTTTGTGAACCTTAAAGAACAGAAATTGAAAAGTTACACTTTAGTCCAAAAGTTTTGCCCCTGCTGCTAACAACAAACAGCACAAGTAAGAATGAAAAGCTAAATCAGAATATTCATACCCTAGGCACTTCCTGTGCAGCTGACAGCCTTTGTTGTGCTATCCACAGTGCAATTTGCTTCGTACACAGCATCAGTTTACAGGAGTCTCACAGTGAAGGAAAAAAGTATTTTAGAGAAAAATGCAGTTATATAAACCCACAAAATCAGGTTGACTTTTAAGTCATCTTTGAGATGTCTCACTGTCTTACAAAAGGATGCAGGATTCTTTACATCACTTGTGCTGCACTGTCACCAGCCCTGTCAAAATTTTAACTTGCGCATTTATATATACACCTAAATATGCCTGCGTGCACATACATGCCTCTTCCTCACAGTACAGCTGCTAATGTTATAAGCATTAAAAAAAAAAAGGCAAAATGATAAAAGCAAGTAGGGGAGAAGAAAGTTTTTTGTTCTAATACAGAGGAAGTTTTAGCAAGTATGGTGTCTGTGAACGAGGCTCCAACTGTTGGGCTCAGAAACTGCTGGTGAATGCCAGCTGAGCTGGGAAATCCACATGGAGCAGTACAGCTCAGCCCAGTCATCCCTGCACATCACTGCAGAACAAATGTAACCAGTTTTGGGTCAGCCAGAAGCAAACTCCTATCCCACTTCCCCTCCCCCAGAAAAGCCTGTGAAAGAGTACTCTGGAGTGGTCTCTTCCAAAGCAAGGGCATTTCTTGGAGTTCTCCAGACAGAAGACGCTTTCAAGCCATCTTGCAGCAGGTACAGTTGCAACCCCTACAAATCTACCTTGTGCCACATATGCTAACCAAACTGTTTGCTTGCCAAGTCCAGCTGAGAGAAAACACCAGGTCTGTACTCCTGGTGTACTAGTAGACTAAGCCAGTAAGATTAGGAGAAGAAAAAAGACAGAGAACCACCACCACAGATACATACCAATATTGCTATGAGAGCAAGGCACTTAAGCTTAGACAGATCTAAATTCAGGTCATTAAAGGACTGTATCTCCTCTGTGAAGACTCGCTTCCCTAGCAGTGTCACAACTGAAATTACTTACTGTGCTGCTGCCACTTTTGCCTGCTCAGTACAGAAGAAGCCTCTCCTCTTTCTGTCTCAATGTGTTGACTGTTCTTAGTCAGTGTGTCCATGACATTGTCTCAACAGCTGGTAAAAGCAGCAATTAGTTGACTTACAAGATGACTGATGAAGGAAAACAGCCTAATAACTAGGCAGATCATGGGGCTTGGGAAGGCACTGGAATGAGGTAGCTGTTGCCCAAAGGAATTAGTGCTACAGAAAATAAGCTATGTATTTGAGAGGTGGAGAGAAAGCAGCATAAACAGCTTTAGAAACCACATGACTCAGAGAAAGTATGGACCTCAGGAGGAAGTCCTCTGAAGGTGCAGCACAGCAGTGAAATGGGAAGCCCAGGGAGCGTCACAGCAAAGTTTTGATGACGCTAGGCAGCCAACGCTTTCACTGCAAACACTCTTGATTCTGCTCACCTCCAATACCAAGAGAATCAAAAATCCCAGAGCAAATCAAACTAAAGAAATAAGTCCTCCAACCCTTCACCTGCAAGCATAGCTGTGAAGTAAGGCCTTTGCTCCCAACTGTGGTAATGATGGAGGCGGCAGATAAGAGCTAAGCTCGCTCTTCTTTTGGCCAGATACGCCTTCCTATGCTAACTATAGTAAGAGACTTCTTTTTCTGACAGCAAGATAAGCAGGAA
>NW_008675342.1:90511-106040 GCF_000695815.1 Acanthisitta chloris
AGCAAACATGTAGTACCAAGTTGCTATTTTTATAATAATTTTAACAATATTTTACACTATCCTCATCATGGTTTATCTAAGCTATCACCCACAGCCCTACCAGGCAGTATACAAAGGCCTCCAAAAAAGACTAAAATGGAGTAAGTATGCCAGAGCAGGCAGTCTTGGCTCTAAAATTCTTGTGGTTGGGAGTTATAAACTTTCAACATGTAGTACCAAGTTGCTATTTTTATAATAATTTTAACAATATTTTACACTATCCTCATCATGGTTTATCTAAGCTATCACCCACAGCCCTACCAGGCAGTATACAAAGGCCTCCAAAAAAGACTAAAATGGAGTAAGTATGCCAGAGCAGGCAGTCTTGGCTCTAAAATTCTTGTGGTTGGGAGTTATAAACTTTCTACTAAAACAGTTAACTCATTTTGAATAGTACTGAAACTTCCTCTCTAGAGTTTAAGCCTCAGAAGACATCAAGACTACTATAATACTAGAAACAATAAGCACTTATCATACCCCTTCTCATTCAAAGACTGTAAATAAAGAGATGAATAAAAGTTCTTCTAAATCAAGCTGTGCATTAGGCCAAATGCAGGTTGCCTCAGATACAACCACACCAGGGATTACAATGACAGGCTGCATGTAGAACACAGCAAGTTACTCCCAGAAACTCTGGAAGTAGCTGTCAGGTTCACCACCTTGTGAACTGCAGATCCCTGGGGAAAATGCTGAGTATCCAGTAATTTGCCTAAAGATAAATGATCTCTCTTCTTCAGCCTTGTCTGAGCTTGACTTGCCTGAAACCCTATCTCCTCTATTGTGAAGACACCACAAAAAGAAGGCATCTAGGTGAATTTTTCTTTCAGATACTGAATTCAGGCACGCATACGTGCATGTGTAAGTATGTACACAACACAAAACTAAACACTCTTCCTAAAAATAGCAACTTGTCTCCTCATTTAGGATTTTTGGGGGAAAGTTTAATCCTTGTTTCCTAGGTAACTTACCACCAGTCAAGACAAATTCTAGCCCCCAAACTGGCCCACTAATTTAGCATCCAAACAGAATAATGCCTTGTGCAGTTGCCTCCTTTACCGAAATAATGTGATGTGGCCTGCTAAACATCTCTTGACAATTGCCTCAGTTAACCTCAGAATAGCCCATTTTAATATCAATAGTTTAATGCTTAAAAATCATCACAAGTTTTAGGAAGCTTTCTGCTTTTTTATCACTTGCCTCTCTTCTCTGCCCAGTCCCTGCTACACACACAAAAATGTCAGACATGTTTTCTTTAATGATCTGAACTGCATTACAAAGATGCTAATATCTCAAAATGAAGGCAGAATCTACTCCATTTCATAGGGTTTCCTTCCAAATATCTATTGCAGTTAATAACAACAGGGTAGCTTGATGAACAAGAATCCTGCTTTAAAACAAATAAATTTGGATTTTTGTATTTTTGTGCTATGTTAAAATAGAAAGACTGGGAAATTTGGGGGAGGATGAAGAGAGAGGCAAACATACAGACGGGATTTGGGAAATAAGTTCAAATTTTTAATGTCTCTAATTCGAATTAAGGACCTTCGCCTAGGTTTTTCCATGTCCTATGGGAGCACCTCGTCATGAGGCTATTACCCACTCAGGTTTGGAAGCATCTTCTGTAAGCATAAATTCTGACCAATTCAGACCAAAATCAATGAAGCCATTTACATGCATGTGTTTGTGAAGACATGACCACTCACCAGTAGCAATCCTTATCCCCAACAATCAGTTCGCAAATTTCTGGCCAGTAGTACCAGAAAAGCCAAAAAATGCAGGTAAAGAAGGTAATAATTTTGATCTCCACATGACTTTCTAGAGAAAGGGGAATAAACAGACTTCTGGTAGCAGGTTTTCCAGAATCTACATGCCTGCAGTGTTCCCTCACAACCTTTAAACAAAAACTCACTGTTTACAAGTCTGCGCAGATCTAAAATAGTGTATCCTGACACCAAACAGTAGCATTAGCAGGAAGAATTTGTAGGAAGGGAGACCAACACAGAGTTTCACTTGAGTGCTTGCAGACTACCTTACTGATTACACTTGTAAACAGAGGAGCCAAGCAAGACAGTGCTACCCTGAAACAATTTCCCTTACAACTTCCCAGATGTTTAGTTTGACCACAGATAAATTCCTGTTTTGACAAAACGGGTGGTTGTTATGCAAGATGTACTTTTGAATACATAGTTTCTGAACACCTTGTGCCTGCAGCTTAATGCTCCGTAGTTAATGAATGTTCAAGATCCAGAAAGAAAGGTAATGGTAGTAGATTTAAGTAAGTGGGTCTGTCATGAAGAGTTCAGTGGTGACATTGGTGTACATACACATTTCCCAACAGAAGTTTAAGTCCCTCTCATCCCCCTCAAGCTATAACAGGACAACTGCTTAGCCCCCTGAAGCATTTCTCACTGAAGCCACAAAATGTAGGCTTTGGGGTTTTTTTTTCTTTTTTCTAAGATTTTATACACACAAAAAAAAAGAACAAGCCTTCATTTTAAGACAGATCTGTTCACTTATTTGGCTCAATACATAATCCCACAAACTGTTCTGTCAGTACAACTGAGGGGGCAAAAATGGTGGGGAGTGGGGAGAGAAAAAAGAGAATCAAGAATATCTTTTTCAGTGCTGCAAGTATCCTGGCACTCAACCATTGCTGGAGGCAAAAGACTTTGGCTCTTATGCCCCTTTATAAATATTTTTAATTTTAAAAAGAACAAAACACCTTCACACCACAACAGGCAGAAGAGAACACACTGGCGGTGTTCATCAGTGAGATGACTTTGCCACCACAGGGCATTTTATCATCTTTTATCCCTGGCCAACTGATATCGGGACTTGCCCTCCACTGCTGTGCCCTTTACACACTGTGTACTCAGGAGTGCAGAGGACACAGAGAATGATGACAGGTGAACCATAAACAATGAGCTGCCAAACAACAGTCCTATCCACAAATTCCTCATTAAATTTTTGTGTTCTGCTGTGAAGTAATAGTGAATTTCTTCAAAGAGCGAAGTGAAGTGCAGTTCTTTGACACAGAAATTTAATGAGGAATTTGTGGCTAAGACTATTTTAAGCCATTTCAATATTAAGTTTGCTCTATTCCCTAAGTGCACAGTTACTTGTTCCACTACAACCTACTCCCAAATGGGGGTGAAGAAACACATTAGGGAGTAAATAGAGTCTCTGAAGACAGAGCAAAAAATATGAAGCAAAAGACATTTTCTTAAAATAACTGCTCCTCATTTTTACATGCCAAGGGGTGCAATGACAAAAAAGGGCAGCAGTAGAAAACCTTAACATATGCAAGGACTCACTGCAGGTTTTTCATTGTTTGTACAACTGGACAAGAAAATGAGGTCGCAGAGAATTTCAAGACCAGCAACTTCCTTTCCAAACATTATACAAACTGGAGATAAGGAGGGAAAAAATTTTACCTAGCAACAACTGCACAGTTTGTGACATTTACAAAGCAACCTACTAAAAAGTCACTTTAAGTAAGGAAGGGATGGTACCATTTTTATTATCATGAATATCAGGATAAACATCAAGTTTTAAAGATTAACTATGCACACAGGCACACACAAAAACTGCAGCAAGCTTGCAAAGGCTACTGAAGTGTATATAAAACCAAAGCAGCCTATGTGTGTTAGAAACAGCAGCATTGGTCCTGATTTTGATGGGAAAAAAATCCTGACACACATATCTTAAGCGAAGAAACAGAGATGTTCTGAATATTTAAAATGTTGCATCTCCCAAGTTCTCAACTTTTGAGTTGCAATGGGCAATAGTAAAAAAAACTGCCATAAGCAGCTATTAAAAAGTTTCTTTGAAATACTCAGGATATGAGTATTTAAAATATATAAATATATGTTACAATATATATTTTACATACATATATAAAGTGAAACATTTCACTGGTTTCTATGTCTCCATGGAATCAGTCAGGGTGAACAAGACCCTTTTTTTTATATGTACAATGCAAGTAAAAATAAATCTGTCATAAATGAATTCTGGGATTTGGATTTTTTCCCCTACCCATGGGAGGGAACATAGGATCCCGATGCAGTAGATGTAATGCATACTGATCACAGAGCAGAGCAAAGAGAAAGTAGGGCACATAATAAATGCATCCAAAAGGAAACCCTCATAACTTCAGGAATAATGGTGGTATAGTTGTTCTCTCCACAAGGAGGGACACATGCTGATTACTAGTAGTTGTTGGAGGGAGACGGTGTACACCCTGACTCACACCAAAAAAAACACCTTTTCTGCTGTTCATTCAAGAGGATATAGGAAGCAACTTCTCATGAAGAGCTAAGTTACATCCTTTCTTCCCTAATCTCATTCAGTATTATGTCACCTCCTCTTATAGACAGAGACTGCATACAATTCTTCTAGATAAAATGACATTTTGAAGGTAAAAACATTTGCTCTGAAAAACAAAATCAAATTCTGAAATGTGATTATGCACACTTCTAATGAGGCCTATGTTTGCCAACCTACTAATACTGCTTCTTCAGTTTAGCTTAATAAAAATATCTCATTTATTCAAACAAGAACAAACTGATTGGAGCTGAATAACATCTGCTTTGTTCTGTGTCTTTTAATAGTGACTGAGAGTATAAAAGGATGAGAAAAAGAGTAAACTAATTTTACTAAAAATCTATCTAAAAATAATACCCACTTTGGTTTTTTTATAAAATGTTTCCACAAAATGAACCTTCAATACAAATACTGCAGTTCATTTACATTTCTTTAATTTAAACAATTATTTCACATATCTATTTTAAATCAATTTTCAACCTGAACAGCTTGTTATAAATTACAAGCAAAAGTAATGTGTGACCACTTAATGCATTTTTAACATGATAAAAAATGTAATTTGAATGGATTGTTGCTGAAATATAGAGGTATTACATTTACATTTGTCACCATGTGAACCAAGTTTTCTTTAGTAAAGATACAAAATAATTTCTTTTATTCCATATTTCTTGCTGGGTAATTTAAATCATGATTTGCAAGGGCAGCTCCAAACCAAATCTTTCTTTTCACAAAGAAAGACCAAAAAACCAGTTACAATGTAAGATTTCCTTATCCCAGCTTCAATGAAGTACTGGAAGTCAAAGGGAGATGCTTTGGACCTTAAAGCAGAAACAATGTTTGTGGGACAAGACACTGAAGTGAATTCAGGAACTGATATGACTTATAAAAAAATCCTTCCACCTTAGTTCTGTTTCTTCCTTGACACAATGTCCTGTACAATCCTCCAGCAGTCCAGGCTGTGATCTGGAACGTGGCTGTAAGCCAGCACTGCTGAACACTCTGCACTGTCACACTGCTAAATGTTTAAATACTTTGCTCCAATACCTAATGCAATCACCTCTCCTGAAAGAATCTATTTCAGGTGTATGCAACAGTAAAAAGTATCAAGCTGGAGGGCAGGGGGAGAAGATGATGTACAACCTATCTTTGAAAGTTGACTATTATGTCTCAGTGAAGGTGAGGTGGAGCATTGTTAATAGTACATTTATTAATTCCTATATGTAGGCCAAGTCTGTGCTACTGCAGCATTCCCATCAAACAGCCTTCACATTTAATGCCAAGCTCTATGCCATTTTCCATAACAATGCCCATCTCCCCAAAACAGAGGAAAAGAACAGACAGTTAATTCAAAACCAAATTTCTTCTCTTCAGCATTTGTAACCCAGTCTTTGGGCATCTGTGAACTGCCAAACATCAGGAGTCATAACTTGGCATCCACATCAGAAGGGAGTTTGGTTTGGTTTTTGTTCTTCAGCATGCCTTGGACCTGAAGGTTCCTAAAAAATTATTCAAAAAAATAAACATATATAAAGGCAACTGTTAATTTACTGCTGCAAAATAAAACCAGTAACCAAAACTTAATATTGCAGCAGCCAGTTTTCCTGATCTCAGCACCACAGAAGGCAGTACTCATCTCACCAGACTTGAGATCTGAAGTCCAACTCACCCACCCAAGCTAGGAATTCAGGCCCTTTGGAATTCATGGAGGGAGACTGGCTTGCCTTCAGCCTCCATGGGCCACTTGGGGAGCCAAGGGTAGAACCAGACAGGATGCCTTTTTCGTTTAGGGGAAACACAGAGAGACTTCAGATGTTTCTCCATCCCAAGTCAGAAGGAAATCATGCTGTCAGATACACACATTAAATGATGGGGAACCGGTAGCACCTGAACAGCCCAAGGGCTAGGGTGCCAGCCTCAGGCTCTCACTGAGAGCTCTCTCCTGACTGCACACTGGCTTATTGGAGGACCATCAGAGGCACTTTGCTCAGACTGATACACAGAGTGTTCTCTGTGCAAGCAGGAGCTTCCCCCTCAGTCTCCTGCATCCCATGCAAGTGTCATGACACTGGCTTACAGCCTGTATAACTGGACTGTTCGGCTTCAGTCTTTACAGGGCTGAAAGCATTTGGGGCAGAGGAAGACAAACTAAATGTAAGGGCTAAATAGAGCCAACTGTATGCACCTTTTTTATAGTGGCAACAGGAAAGCAACAAAGTCCCCTACCCAAACAGTGACTACAGAGCACCTATGTTCCACTGCTTAATTTTCCTGCTTCAGAGCTGGGACACAAAATAGAATTTCCTGTGCCACCTCTCAAAAGCAAACAGCCAAGGGAGACTGGCTAAGATATTTCTTCTTTCTCACTTAAAACATCCACCTCAGATTTTCCAACAAATTATCTCGGGTACATCACTGCTTGCAAAGTGGGAGTGTGGAATGGGGGGAAATCAGAAGTCTTTCAGTAACATAAAGCTACCCCCATATGTTTTCAGTCCAGGATGGTCAGTGTACTGCATTAGAGGTTAAAAGCATGACATTTCTGTCTAAATAGAAAAGGGTTTATTTTGTTTTCCCTCAATGCAGCAATGAAAATGGCAAAGCACTAATGTTTCAGTGGTAAGTGCCTTTCAATATCCAGCATAAGGAAATGTCTTGTTAATATGTCTGTATTTGCAAGAGCTTCAGAAACATTGATTTATTAAGTATGTTCCCTATTTCTAGCTTAGTAGCAACTAGTAACTTCATATCCCAGTAAACTTTAAAGAAAACAAATAAAACATACAGGACATAAAATATAGCGAAAAAATAAACCAAGCTGTGTGCAAGCACCAGGTTGTACTTTGAGAATCATATCTGTATATGGCCTGTAGAGCATATTATGTCAGCTGAGACAACCTACTGTCACACCAGCCCCTTGTAGAACCATTTTAATTGGTGAAGTGAAGCTGCCACCCAGCTCAGCACTTTGGGTCACCTCATTGTCCATTCCTCCCACTCCATATACTGCTGTGGGTTTGCTCATCTTAGTCAGCTCATTTCCAACAGACTAAGAAAAACTGCAAACAGAAGCAAAAGACCTGAGCAAATAATGCCCAAAAGGCCCCAAACTATCAAATGAGCAGCTTTTCAGAGTGACAACATGTCTGTCTTTCATATGGAATCCATGCTCAAGAGCAGAAACTGAGTGCAAGCTATGCCCCCATCTCCTGTACAGGACGTAACTTTGACATTCACAAATGTTGATTCTGATGACATGTTCAAGTGTTGAACTGTTGATTCTGTACCACTTACATAAATGCAAAGATAAGATTCTTTAAAAATACATGAAATGTACAAAATGTGGATGAGCCAGAATCTATAACAAGATCCTAAAAATGTGCTGCAAGCAGAATTTTTTTCCCTAGCAAGCTGTCTAGACAATCCATTATGTCTGAGCAGGCAGCTCTGGGCAACAAGTGCTTCTTTAAGTGCTGTTGCCATGTCATCTAGTCATGCCCACTTAGGAAGATAAAAAAAGTAAGCTATCAATGCATCAGTACTAACAACTAAAACCCTCCCAGCTTGAAAGTTCATTCTGAAGCCTGTGGGGAGTTACCTTTTAAAATATTTCTTTACTTATATCTTTTGCACTGAACTAGCAACGTGGCCATCATCTAGAAAATCGTTTCTCTTCTTGCCTGTTTTGCTTATAGAAACTGAAAGAGATCAGACAAAGACCAAAGCAGGATATCACAGTGAAAGCTAGACAACTAATTATCACCGTGGCTCTAAACTTACCTCTAGCCTTCTTGCATTAATAATGCTTTAATATGTTTTCACTGGTGAGGTCTGCCCCCTACAGCTCCTCAGCCCTGCTAGCAAAGCTGAGAGAGTGAGGCAGTACCCACAGAACAGGAAAGCAGGAGCTGGGAGCACCTAAATTTATGCAAGCCAGATGACACAGATGGGATGCACATGACAGTGTTGACAGTACAGGGTAATGTCTTTGCAAGGCTAGTCATTCATCTCTGAAAGGTCACAGTACTGAGCTAGATTTTCTATGACTGGGGACAGGGGGAAGTTGGGGGCAAAAAAAAAAAATAATCACACCCATCTTCAAGGAGGAGATCCAGGGAACTACAGGCCAGTCAAGTCAACCTAATCCCTGATATGGTTACAGAACAATTCCTTGTGGAAGTCATTTCAAAGCACATGAAGGACAAAAAGGTGACTAGGACAGCCCACATGGCTTTATCAAGGGCAACTTCGATTATGAGATACATTCAACCTGACCAACTTCTATTAGGAGATGACTGGCTTTATGGGCAAGAGGAGAGGAGAGCAGTGGGCATTGTTTACAGTGTCTTTAACAAGGCTACTACAGTCTCCTACAGTACCTTAATTAACAAAAGGTATTTATGTTGTGATTAGGGCCGTGCTTTAGCGGTGGCCTTGGCAGCGCTGGGTTAACAGTTGGCCGCTGATCTTAAGGGCCTTTTCCAACCTAAGTAATTTTATGATTCTATGAATGAGCCCAGTGGTGGGCCACCACAATGATTAAAGGGCTCAGGTATATGGTGTACATGAAAAGGCTAAGAGGACCAAGTTTATTCAGCTTTAACAGAAGGATTCTTGCTCCCTACAGTTATCCAAGGGGGGGGGTGTAGAGAACATGAAAGGAGGCTCTTCTTGAAGGCACTTGGTGACAGGACAGGAGATAACAAACATGAGTTACAACAAAGAAAATCCAATTAAGATTGAAGAAAACCTTGATCAGCATGAATATGATCAGACACTGGCATAAGTGCAAGAGAGGTTATAGAACCTCCACCTTTGGAGATACTCACAACTCACCTGAACAAGGCCCTGAGCAACCTCATCTAACTGGACCTGCTTCAAGCAGGGAATTGGACCAAATAACTTCAGAAGTTCCTTCCAAGCCAAATTACTCTGTGATCTTGTTTAACGAATCAATCTCACCATTTGGATCTAGATGTGACCAATTGTACAGCGTCATGAGACAAGTTCAAGAAGCAGGCAATTGCAAAAGCTTCTCACATCTACCAAACTGATGCAGCAACTTTGCTGCAAACACATTCCCTCATCAGCAGGATGAGCAGACAAACCAGTTCTATTTGAACATTTAGATGTTTCATCACTGATGTTATTAAGGCATGTAATTATTCTGACTCCCATCACATAGGAGATTTTTTTCAAAATTCTGTTTATTCACTATTTCTAGTTACAAATCACATCCCTGGAAGCAAGATCAGACTCTTCTCCCAGGTTCCAGTCGAGCAGATCAGCAGGCAAGATTTGGAAACCCCAGAGCACCCTCATGTGGCTAGATGTTGCTAGGAGCTCTCCTTCCTTCACTTGAATTGCATGCAGCACAAGCGAAACCTCATATTTCATTCACAGGTTTATCTTCCCACCACACCACCAGCTGGACGTGGTACTTGTGCCAGAAGTAATATTTCTGCCACTGTACAGTTCTTCCAACAGGCCCTCTTAAATCTCTTCTTCCCATCAGGCTACAGCTGGATGACAGACCCCACAGGGACTGCTGAAGGGCTGGGCAGGGGTACCAGCAGTCAGAGTGGGTGAGAAACAGGAGCAGCACACTCCAAAAACACAGCCTTGAAACTTGTGTTCTGTGATAACTGTAGGTATTACAGCTCACATCAAGCTGGAGAGCAACCTTCATCACCTTTCTCTTCTCCCCATGTTAAAGGGCAAATTTCCCTCAACTTAAGATAAAATTGGAACTTACTGGTAGCAGAGACTTTTTTTATTTAAAGAAAAAAAAGAAAACAAAGGTAAGCAGGGAAAAGGAAGACAGGCTGGGAGAACAGCTGCACTCCTCCCCTTCTTTCCAGCTCTCCCAACCACTGCAGTGTGTTCTTCGAGCTGTGTGGCAAAAGAAAGCCTCCCACTGCACAAGCCTCACCCTCTCCACCTAATCTGTGCCTTGCCTGCCCATCCCCTTTCTCCTTACTGCTACTAGCAGGTCGGCTTTTGGAATAGGCATGGGACCTTCAGATGCTACATTCGACCTGGCAGATTCATCTTAAACTATAAATACAGGCAATGTAAACTGCATGAAAAGTAAATCAAAAGGACTGCTTCCAAAGTAGGTAAAAAGAATGGCCTGCTTCCATTTTCACATTAAAGCCAACTAAAAGCAGTAGCAAGGCTGATGCAAGAGAAGGGGTTGAAATGTTCAGGTCTGAACATACTCCCCTAACACCAAGTAACACCAAGTAACACCATACTGGAACCATTCTGACTCAGTAGACATTTTACTTGTCTGTGGTTGGCTGTTTTCTCTACTGCCTGTCAAATGAAATCATAAAGGGAGCTAAATAATAATTAAATGTGGTAGCAGCAACAACAGAACACCATCCTCCAGGTTACCTGCCCTGATCACTAATAAACACATGACACCTTCTCAACTTCCTGTTTTAGGGATGGAGAGGATATATATTGTTTGATTATCATCAATGACAGGAGCCAAATGAATTAACATGCAATAAAAATCATTGCAAAAGTAATACATCTGAAAAAATCAGGAAGATTTTATTTGCAATCCCACAGTAGTCTGGATAGGAAAAGCTTTCCGCATGATGCCTAGTTCAAGGGTAAACTTCAAATTTAAAAATAAAGGACACTTCACTTTACCAAGTGGTACTTTGGACCTTTCAGATTAAGAATGGGTAAATTTTTTAACTATGATGCTGAACCAGTTCCTAATTACAAGTTACTGTGTGCACTGCAATCATATACAAGCAAAATGTTATTGCCCACAATACATATGAGATCAAAATAACCCCTTCAGTCCTTAAGGCTTCAGAGGTTTCAGTTTAAAAACCAAAAGAAGTTGTGAGTGGCAGCTCCAATTTGCCAAGTAAAAAGTATATTTTCAAAATACAACAGGGTCCTCAAAGCACAGGGATGGTACTTGTCCTTAATTACTGAATTTAACATATTTCATTCATTGTATAAAATCGGCTGGCGAACACCGTATGGCTCATGTGAAACAACTAACTCCCACATACAAACTCAAAGGGGAGAAACATCACTGGCCAGATAAGGTTCTTGTTGCCAAAGGTACCATCCCTGCTTTCTGAATGGAAGACTCAAAGGATAAATCTTTTTTCTGTCAAGTTGCCAAACAAGCCTAAAAACTAAAATTAATCAATGGTTATCAAAAATTAGAGGCATTCTAGAACTCTTGGCTTCATTTCACGCTAAAATAAATGCGACTCACCCATCCATATTCCATGATGGGTGTTAATCCCATTCTCCATACCACAGGGGACAATGATGCGACAGGTGGCAACTATTCTTCTCACTCATCAGGTCGAACTGAAAAAAACCTGAAACTTGGAGAAAGTGGCTTGCAAGCTGAATGAAGCTTGAAGCTCACTGTTTCTGTTTCAGACCTGCACAAGAGCTTGCACTGCTGAAAACACTTTTTCTTCAAGTCATCTGTCAAAGGACATTAACTCTCTGTCTATCAATTCTAGTTGCATCTTAAGATAAAACAAGTAAGTTCCAATCCAAAACCTGAAATCAGCAGGAGCCTGTTCAACCATCGCTGTACTAACCTAAATTCTAGATAAAGATCAAGTGTTACACCACCCAAACAAGACCCCTCTCCTCCCCAAGTTATGCCACCTACACAGAGAAACAGCATATCAGTAGTCAAAGAAGCTATACACCCAGCAGATACATGTCATTCCACTTTCAGATAACAGTCAGACCAGTAAGAATTCAGCATGAAGCATGCTAAGAACCTACAAACACAACTTGAAAAGAAGGACCCATGAACTAGCATGAAGCAACAGGCCCTCCATAAATCTCTCATACTAATAAATCAGAAAGCAGAATTAAGATATGAATCCTTAGCATTTCTGGGTCTCTGAAAAAACACTGCCCTTTTTTTTTGGATGTAAACCACATTTTATCACCTTACCTTCCTCCAAGAGGAAACTCAAGCACTTGCATTTAGATAACACAGGGCTGTGATAGTAGGCACCCAAACTGAACATGCTTGAGATTCCTGCTCTGCTCATGAGTAGACCAATGCACAGTGGTAAATTATGTCTGCACAAATCCCGGGCAAACAGGCAAGAACAGCGAGGTCAGCAATCCTGTAGCACAGATCAAACTTCACAATGCCTGTGTTCCTGCTTGTGTGCCTCTGCATGGGTGCTGATCTGGGGATCCTCTGGTTGGCAAGGTAATGAAAATAGATTCACTCTGCATTTCATCTGTAGTTTTGTGGTTATCCCTGTGTCCTGCCTGTACGTTCACACATTCATCAAGGGATCACAGAAAGTATATTATAGAATCAGAATTTTAGGGGTTGGAATGGACCTTACAGATCATCTTGTCCCAGTCCCCTGCCATGGGCAGGAACACCACCTCACTTGACCAGGATGCTCAAGGCCTCATCCAGCCTGGCTTTGAACACTGCCAGGGTTGGGGCAGCCACCACTTCCCTGGGCAACCTGTGCCAGTGTCTCACCATCCATACAGGCAAAAGCTTTTTTCTAATACCTAACCTTAACTTCCTCTCCTTCAATTTGAATCTGTTACTCCTTGTCCTACCATTGCAGTTCCTAATAAAGAGCCTCTCTCCACCTCCCCTCTACGCATAAGCAGCATGCTCAGGAGGAAGAAGGTAGGATGTCTGGAATTACGGTGTTTGTCTTCCCATGATGAAGTCCTACTTTCCTGGAAATGTCTGAACATTTGCCTGCTGGTGGGAAGCAGTAAATTAAATCTGTATTTTCCTCTGCCTGTATGCACAGCTTTTGCCTCACCTATGACAAGGCCTTAATCTCAACCCACAAGTTTTCTCACTTTTACCCTCATGATGTTCCCCACCAACCCACTCCAGGGGAGTGAGCAAGTGGCTGTGTTAGGCTGAGCTGCCTACTGGGTTAAGCTCAAAACACAGAGACAGGTGCATTATTCCCTGTGGCTTTACTACAACTACTGATGTTATGTCTGTAGTTCAATAATGGACCAATACAGCTGAAATCTGTTTGAGACTTGGAAGCCATTGCCTCATACTTTCTGTATCACTCATGCAGGTATTGTCAGTCTCTTTCACTTCTATTGATGGATGAACTCATCCATGTCTCCCATGACAACAAACATCTTTAAGTGTTTTAAAGGTGACCAGCTTTACTCTCATGCAAGTCACCACTTGCCTTCCTGCCATGCATTCCCAAAAAGACCTGCACACCTGAATCCCTCACCACAGGATCTCTATGTCTGTGGACAGATTTACTGCAAGTCTCTCTCTTACCTCCTTGCTCCCCGCTCTAGAACCAGGTAGCCCAGTTGCCCTCAGCACAGGGAAATCAGAGAATAAAAGAAAAACCAATATTGCACTGTGGCCAGGAATGTGTTTTCACATAAAGGTCTATGTTCCACCTGGTAACATGCACACAGGCCTGCAGCAAACAGACAGGGCTCATGCCATCACCTCTCTGCTGGGTGTGCATGTGTGTTTCTGGGTGTGTCACGTTAAGGGAACTGCAAACTGTCAAAGGCAGGATCATAGCTGCACAGAGGCCCCAACAGTCCAACTATTCTGTGTTTCTTCCTTCCCAGCTGTCTTTTCTAAAAGGCAAATGTCCCTCTGGAATACAGAATTTAATTAAACTTATTCTTGCCTTTTATAACTTCTGAGTAATACCAGATAAGCCTGCAAAAAAAGTGTGCCCTCCTACTGAATAATTTTCAGCATTTTCAACAGGGCAGAAAAGGCCACAGTACAACTTTTCATAGAATCACAGACTCATAGAATCAGCTGGGTTGGAAGAGACCTCAAGGATCATCAAGTCCAACTCCACCATCATTACTAGACCATGGGCACTAAGTGCCACACCCAGTCTCATCTTGAAAACCTCCAGGGATGGTGAATCCACCACCTCCCCAGGCAGCCCATTCCAATGTCTGATTACTCTCTCCATAAAAATAGAGGCCCATTAGCCCAAGGGGCTGAAGAAAAATCTACACTAAATGGAATTTTGAAGCCTGAAAGAGAGTACCTACTGAGAAACACAACACTGGTCCCAGAAAACAGACTGATCCAAATCCATTTTTCTCAGGTTTTCTGAAAGAAAATTGTTTCAGTGTAGATCTTGCAATGGTTCAGGAAACAAATTCCCTATGAAAACAGAAGAATAAGCTTTCTAATTAAACTACTCCCTCACCGTCTGCATTTGTAGTTTAGAAAAAAAGTTATCCATTCAGTATGCAACAGATTTCTAAGTTCATTTTTTTTAAAGTTAATAATGTTCTATTAGGACTAAATTATTTTGAAATGTGTGAATAGCAATTTGGACCTCCAGCACAGACCCATACCTGGTCAAATTTTTTTCAGCCTTGTGTTCCTTTCATTTGCAACACCAAGTAAACAAACAAAAATTATGTATTAAAAAAAATCCAAATATCAAAGTTTTCAACTTAAGTATTTACTTTAAACAAATTGAAAATTGCAACTTTGTCCGTAGAATCTCCATTTCTTATTCTTTTGTCTCCTGAAAAGATCTAAAAATTGATGCAAAGATAGATATGGGGAAATAACTGTTCCCACTCTACACAGAAGTACAGCCAATGAGCCAATGCAGGCAGACGACATTTTCACAGGCAAGGCAGACCTGAATTTCTAAAAAAACAGAACTCCATTAATAAATTAACAAATAAAAAATAGCCTTTTAGCATCCTAAGGTCTCACAGACATGCTGTCATAACCCCTCTCCTGGACACCCATCCCAAAATACCAACAACAGCACTCTGAAATTAGCCTAATGAGACTACATATAATCCTGGGGAAAAGGGATCTAAACCCTCCCATGATCACTTCCATGCCCAGTTATGCACAGACAGAGGTGTTGATAGCTGCAGCCCAGCAACAATGTGCTTTTGTTATGTATAGAACTGCAAAGCAGCTGTACAGGGAATTCAACTGCTGGGCAGCACACAGTGTAAAAGTCACATACTTTGAATGAAACCAAAGTGCTACCCACACAGGAAAACTGTCTCTGTTCTGTCCTCAGCTCTGCTCAAGGTGTCAGGGCTTGGACAGGGAAGCACATCGTGCACATTAATTACAGAGAGCACCCATGGAAAAATCACAGCACACGCCTGCAAGCCAGATGCCCCT
>NW_008675342.1:106065-110359 GCF_000695815.1 Acanthisitta chloris
AGAGAGCTGATTAAATAAAGTTTATGTCCTTCACAGCACATGTAATATATTAGTGCTGTTCTAGAGTATGTCAACACATAATTTATCACAAGTCAACTGACGCCCTGAGTTAACTAGAGAGTGTGGACAAAAGGAGAGGTGAAATCATGAGCTCTTCGCCAGGCTGTAACACTGCCAGTGGAAACCAAGTAGCAGATGCCTGCACCTGCTAAATTCACATTACTATTTTCTCTTGATTATTATGCAGATAAAAGCCTGTGAAGTCAAACTACACAGACATCTTACATTCCACCCCCACAAAAAAAAGCAGTTTTAATATTTTGCAACAGATACTTGTTGAATCTAAGTTTATGTCATTTTATGACTCGTGGGTTTTATTACTACTGTTTTAAAATTCAGTGTTACTTGATGAGGTTTTGCTTGGGTTAAACGCAAGGTTCAGGGTTCAGCAACATGGCAAGTTTTAAAACCATCTTCAGACAAGGAAGGAATACCCAGAAGTGCCTTTCTAAACATTTAACCATCTACTTGGAAAAACAAAAATAAAAATTGAACTAGTCACACCCACTTTGAGTCTCACCTAACATACCAATGAGACCACTCTGAACAACTTCAAAAGATACAGCCTCTTTGGAGCAATGTTTAGTGTTTCGTTACTAGTTTAGTGTTTTTGTGACCCCCAACAATCTCCAACACTCACAGGGCTCAAAATATATCCATGGAACGTGTATTTTAGTGCAACAGATTTATGATCTCATCAAGAAAACAAAAACCCAAACATCACTCAATTGCAGCTTTGCTCAGCCTCAGCAGTTGCAGTGCTAGCAGGCACTAGGTAGAACTAGATACCTGCATTAGAAAATGAAGGGAATAAAGTATTATTCCTTCAGAAATAGAGCTACCTAATCTTTTTCAATTCTCCCTTGTCTAGAAAAAGAGGTGAGTAATTCTATTTCTGTAAGAAATCAAGAAATCCTACACTCTGGGGCCAACCACAGAGTAAATTCTATTTATTTTACTTAGGTCACTCAAACTGCAGCAATCTTACCCCACACCCTCCACCCTCCTCAGTACTGACTACTGGAAAGTCACTTTTCAGAGTCATGTGCCAGAGATAAAGGCTTTTTCTGATAACATGTGGAAAACCAGTGGCATTAAGTGGTTTGTTGGATTACGGACAATAAAACAAACCTAAAAGCAATCCCAGGGAGCACAGCAGGAGTTCAGCTCCTGTTCAAAGTGAGTCATCAAACAAATGCCTCCGTATTTATCTGATAAGTACACCAGAAATTCATTGGTAGACCAATTTTCAGACTAATCATTCAGCAGTTGTGTAACAAAAATAGTGTTCATGGAGAATCTTCAATTACAAACACGATATAGTGAGTGTTTACTACAGAAAGTAATATAATCTTCTCTGAAGCCTAAAAATAGATTGAAGACTATTTTTTACACCACTGAAATAAACAAGGGAAATTTAAAAAAATATTTTTTCTTGAACAAAAGCTTTAACTAAACCTCATTAAAGTACATAGTGAGAACAACTACCACATGAAAGTATGGCAAATATTCCCCTTACCTAATCTCTAAGTGAGCTTCCCCAGAGCTGTAGCAAAACACAGCACTGCAGGACAGCTCAGTTAAGCCCTCTGTAAATTGAAGCATGATATATGCTGTGAGATAAAGCACTGTGTATCCCACTCTATAAACCACCAGCATATACTTCTGTATGTACATTACACACAAACACCTCAATGCATTTCTAATATGTTTACACCAGTAAGAATTATCTTACCATTAAGAATTATCATTACACCATAGAATTATTCAGACTTTCCCACTCCAGTCTTTAAAGTTCCCAGCAGTAGTGTAAGACTGCCCTGTTCCTTAGTGATAATTAAATTCATCCCATTCTGCTAAGCAATTCCAAAATGAACTTCAAGTAACACCTATTAACCAAATGTTTCAGACTTAAATCAGTTGGATTAAGAAGAAATGTGCTTTACTCTACAATCCTCATCTTTTTAATCTATTAAACTACCAACAAAAAAGATTTTAACCAAAAAGAAAAAAAATGCGAAATAAGTAAAAGGTCATATTAAGTTACTTATTTCTGTTTGATTTTAACCACTTGAAGCACAGACACAGTAAATAAAACATTGCTGAACACCAGTAAAAGACAACAGGGACACACAAGGAAGACAGAACTGCTTAAAGATTACATTCCATTGGTTAGTGCTGCAAGCCAGTGAGAATGGCTATATACCAGAATTAAAGACAAACAGAAAAACCAAATAGTTTGACACCAAATCCAGAAAAAAATGTTTTGAAAACACAAAAGGAAAAGGTGCTTTGCAATATATTGGTATCAGGCCAAAAAAGGGAAAGATAAATTTCCCAAAGCATGCATTTTGCCCCTAAATCTGAAAGGGGAGATCCATAAGATGAATCATTAAAAGAGAGTATTTGACCTTGGCAGGAATGGTCTTACAGCTTCAAGAAAGTACAGAGGTTAATATAACTCTTGGCCCTGAAAAACATGACCAATCTCCAGCTTAACTAACTGGGTGTTGACAAAGTAGAGACTTTCGCAGCAGTAATGTTCTTCTTTATCCTGTATATTTTCAGTTGACCCCTTACTAACTCAAGAACTGCAACACAGCACAACCAGTATCACTGTGAGATTCTGAATCACTTAAATTAAAATCAGTCTAAAAGCTGACTTGGGGAAACTTCTGTATCTCTAGTCAGTATAACTTCTTTGATGCCATAAAATTACCATGACTTGACAAAAACTGTCTTTCCAAACTACTAAAAGTTGAAAAATACTGCAAAGCTAATTTGCACCTAATATTTCCACTTCCTTAGGAAAATTAAACAACAGATTCCAACTCTGAAATTAAAGACTGGAAGATCTCATCTTGTGTTACTAATTCCCAACAACAATTTTGAGGTTGCTTTAATGAGAGGAATGGACCAAAAATTTCACAAGGATGTAGTCTTTTTGCATGAACATCAAGTGTTGTGTGAAATTTCTTATCTAGCATTCTGAACAATGCTGAAAGATACTTCTGTATTTTTCATAGTTTTCTCCAGAGTTAGAGCTGAAAGAGTACGACTGTGAGTGAGGAGATGGATCACTGTATCATGAATCATTTTGTTTGTCCAACTTGGTGAAGGACTAGGGAAGATATCATTCAGATACACAACATGGTCAAATCAACAAAGAACTGATTTCTGAAATAGAGCTGAAAGCATCTTTTCCTTGATGGAAGTTAAAAGTGGCCAGGGGGAAATTAAATAAATAAATAAATAAATCAGACACCAGGTTTTAGTATGTCAATAAAAGGTAATGCAAACATTCTCCACAGAGATGATCATGCAATAATTTCCAAAAATGATCACAAAAAGTAGCAAATCATTAAATATGTAGTTAAGAGGCCAGCTTCATGCAGAATGGGTTTGTACAGTACATACCCAGATAGGATCTCTTGGGAGGTGCTTTGATTTCTTCATCCTTACTATCTGCAGCTACATAAAAAACAGTTGAGGGCGGGGGAAAGAAAGGAAAGACAGACTTTCATGATTAAATGCAATAGTGGTTATTTGAGTTACAGTTTAGTCAGTTAGTACATTTCACTTACTAAAAAATAATAGCCAAACCAAAACATGCCAGAAATTTTAGTCCCCATGCTTTCTACAGGGCTCCCACCCCACGATGTTAAGATAGGACCGAGCAGTAGGAAGTCCCAGAACAGCCTCATTGCAGAACCCAATAGCAATGTACCTAGAGGGAGAAAATAAAAGCTGAAAAAAACCAGTGAAACAGAGAGAGAAAAGAGACAGCCTGACTCTTACTTTAGATTAAATAAACTCTTTTCATGATCAGAGAAAACAAGCTGTTACCTCAGTAACACTGAGTGTAGATATGTATGAATAAACAGCTGAGACAATACAGCTGCGTTGCCTCTGGTGGAAAATGCTGTTCCGAAACAGTTTCACAAAGTCCATCGTCAAGAAGGACAGAACAAACCTTGCCTGTAACCATGCTGTATGCTAAACTTATTTTCACTCTAACCTTCCTCTGCCAGTTGAAAACCATGTATTATACAAGAGTGTTTTCCGGTGCCAAAAACCAAGCTCTTCAAGGGATCAGAGTGCTATAATAAGACACAAGTTATAAAGCAGATTAAGAGAACCAGCAGTTGGAAGGAAGACAAAACTGGATGAATGACCAGAGGAGATCATCTTCACGTGAAAACCTAAGACCCTATGTCCTGGGTTGCAGTGTGGG
>NW_008675342.1:110701-111701 GCF_000695815.1 Acanthisitta chloris
TCCAGGGGGACTGCAGCCACCACTTAATCGGACTACTATTACACCCTGACTGACAGAGTGTCAGGTTACTTTCTGACTCTGTCAGGTTACTTTTTTTGTACTGTTGTATTTGTGTTGTTTTGTTGTGTTGTTCATATTAGATTGTACTTCTGACTCAGAGTCTCTCACTGGTTTGCTTTTCAAACCAGCACACCCTATGTTCTACTTACAGAGCCTGGGCTGCATCACAAGGACAGATGTACAAGAGACTGTTTTAAACAAACACTGTTCACTGGTTTTCAGTATAGTTCATACATTCAGAGGGCTCAAAATCTGTCACAATGTCTTGGGTATAACTGAAATTCAATCTTTGTTGGAGAGAGGTGAAATGCTCATTTGGGTAAAGAAAAAGGTGGTTATCCGTAGTGTCTGTCTCTCCAAGAATACAAAGAGACTGCTCTGGCCTGCCACCATTCTCAAAAGTGAACAGATGTTTTCAGCTGTCTCTATCTCTGACCACCTTGTTTCAGCCACTCTTGACTCTCAAGTCAAGACATAGCACAGACACATCTTGCTTTTCAATATTCAGCTCTTCAGCATGGTAGCATCATCATGCCCCAGAAACATTACAACACTTTAAACAAAAACAACTATTACAAAGAAGAAACAATCGCCTGAACCTTTCTGTACTGAGACAACAACGCAGCATACATACAGCTGCACAGACACCAATTTAAAAGTTGGGAACAAATAAGGAAAGCTGTTGTTACCACAACAACAGTACCAGGAGATCTGCATTAAAGCAGCCAAGATGCAATTAAAGTGATGTTAAATACAGGATAAAAGATGAAGAGGTACTGTTCATGTCTGCTGATTTTGTCTGAATACTCCTTCACATAGCTTTGAAAGCATTCACATGCAGGAGAGAGAACTGTCCTATCACTGGAGGTTTTAAAATCAAGTTGGGAGTATTTGTTGTTTTCATATTTTGCTTGGTTTGGGTGCTTCCCCCCCCCCCCCG
>NW_008675342.1:111713-113413 GCF_000695815.1 Acanthisitta chloris
ATACAGTCCAACTTTAAAAAAAATATATCATTTGTATTTAGGCATGTAGATATATAAAGAGGACTTAATGTGTTTTCAATCAGTTCATGTAATCGACCAATAAAGTTTATGTATCCAAAACAAACAAACAGAAAAAAAAAAAATCAGAGAAGGCAGCAGCAGTACAAGATGAGCTCCATCACTTTCAACTTACTTTCACATTGCAATACTAAAGACTGAGTGGGAAATTCCATAACCAAGAAGCAACTGAGAGAAGGAAAAAATACAAAAACTTGCATGTTTTTAAGTTCTGTATATAGAGTCTACAAGAAATAATAAAACATTACTAGAAAGAGCCTAGGGAAACTGAATTTTTCATGCTATGACAGTTACCCTAGAAATGAAAATACAAGCACTTAGAATGGCTTTATGTCTACTGCTGAATTGCTACTGATATGTATTTTAATCTATTAAGACCATAAAACAGGCTAGAGAACACAGAACAAGCTTGTCAAGATTTGAAGAGACTGCTCCTTCAGGCTTCAAGATAGGAAGAAGATTCCTTCTGAACTAGGTATTACTTAAGGGACCCTATTTGTGAGACTACTAAAAACAAAATAAAAAAGGTAACTCCCACATAACTCAAAACACACTGATAAACATATACTTATGTGACTCGGGGGAAATAATCACATTTCACAGTCATGTAAGAAAACAGCAAACTCCCACTGAAACATCCTTTCCACTTTCTAAATATTTTGGATTATTTTGCATAAACATTTAAAGGGAAGATAGAAATTAAAGAAGAAAAATGTTTAAAATTAAGACCAGAAACAATACATTGTGTGTCTTCCCCTCAGGATTCTGCAAGGTTAATCAACAACACTGACTACTTTTCACTGCCCCAGTAAGCTATGAGGAAAGAAAGTACACACATTTATCAGCTTGCCTAGAGCATCATAAAATTTGAGATAAGATTAGGGGTAGGATTATAAACAGACATCTCACTCCTACCATTGTCCCTGAAACCTACCTGTCCAGCTTGAAAAGAGCTTTGTATGCATCTATATGTTTATTCTGAGCCATATAGTTGACCTTACTAAAAATCAATCCCAGGAAAGAAAAATATTTTAACTGTTCTCAAAGCTTGTGGGAGGATATAAACCTTCCAATGAAAACAAAGAGAGCCCACAAGTAAGTAAAATCAGTCTCTCTGGCAAATTCCACATAACAAGCTGAGTCTCAGGAAAAAAAGATCAAAAGACACAATGTAAACTTAAGTTTTCATCATCTGGTAAGAGAAAGACTTATTTTCCTTTAGGAGACTGTATGTCTTTCGGGAAGAGTTGTTTAAAGAGTGCTATATACTGAAGAGCCTTCCCTTTTTGTCCAAAGGTTACCAAGGGAGCCTGCAAGAGTGTGTAAATGTGCACAAGGATAATTTCCTCTCAGAAATGGCAAACAGAGGAACGTTTCTGTCATTCCACAAAATGCTAGCACAGACATCAAAGGAGAAAGCAAGCATATATGCCCCTCCCAAATGTTTCCTGGATTTTAACTGCTGCTAAATCTGGCTGAAAGTAGTTTTCAAGCCATTCACTCTGCCAGACGGATAACCCTCGTGAACACAGCAGATTGTGTTTGGAAGCTGGAGTGCAGCTCCTCTTCCACATGAATTCACTTACCTGAATAGTTTCACACTACACTCCACAATGAGCAGG
>NW_008675342.1:113436-117973 GCF_000695815.1 Acanthisitta chloris
AATTACCCTACCACACAGCCAGTAGCTGCTGCCTTCTAATGATGGCTGTGGCTATCTGGAACTGGATCAGACCCTCAGTTATTAGGGAGTGTGGAAGAGAACAGATGGAGAGAATAAATTATACACCCATATTGGCAAAACAACTGACAAAAAGCTGACAGTGTTAATTCTGTTCTTGTTGGCAATAAGCTGTAATATAAAGCACTGTTAGTCAAAGTCAACACAGAGAAACAAAAACCTACCCCTCTCACGTTTATCTGGGGAAAAAGAAAAAAAAAAAAAAAGCAGAGACTTTCCAAAAGGCCTGAACATTTTATTAAATTAAGATTAATACTTTGGCCTGATTAGGAATTATCAATGCCTAAAAATTAACAAATAACCAAAATAAAAAATACATGAGAATTTCCATAAATCCCAACTAATCCCACAAGGAAATGATATACAAAGAGAGAGAGAGTTTTGCGACTGTGATACGACAGCAGCCAGCTCTACATTCAGAGCATGGTGTGAAATATCAAGAACTCTGATTCCTAGACAGAACCAAAACCTGTCTGAAATAAAATTACAGCTGTACATATTTATCTGGGGAAAAAAAAGCAGTTTCAAAAGAAAAAAGTTCAGGAAGTGTTACACTTGATTATCAAGAAAGGAGACTGGATTGCAATTCAGACAGGAGTTTTGTACAAAACACAGTGCATCACACTTTCCCAAATATTTATCCTGCAAAAGCCAGTTCCCATCACTGACCTGCAAAAGAGCGACGTTTTACATTTAGCTCGTTGGACACACGTACTTCAGTGCACAGCTTCAGCATCAGTAACATTGTGATGATCATAATAATGCTTTGCCACAAAAGAGGGGATTCAAAATGCCTTCCAAACCTAAAAATAAAAAGGAAAAGAAAATACATAAAACATCCACGCACCTAGAAAAGGAAATGCTGACAGAAATAAGTATGAAAGGCTGAGGAAATGAAAGTCACCAGCCAAACTTAGATGCACATACAGTAGCTCAGAGCAGGAGTATCTGAGAACCTTGTTTCAACAACCCAGTGTCTGACCCCAGAAATTCTGAAGCCAGAAGATTAAGTCAAAAAGGGTTAATGCCAATGCCAGCAACAAACCTATTATTTCAAAAGAAGTACATTCATTAAACAGTCAAGTCAGTACAGAGACCAGAAGAGTTAAGCCATATTAAAACTAGTTATGTGTGCTCTCCACGTACACACTCCAAGGACTCCATAAGGCCTTCTGTGCAAAACTTACCTTTCTCAGTTTTTTATTTTTTAAGGTAAAGCTATAAAAAGCAGTAACACTTGCCCTATAAAGCAGTAAGCACCCACCGCCCTGTCTGCTTCTAGACATCTGAGTGGAAAGACCGGGTCTGCAGACCACACCAATTATTTTATCCACTTTTCTTTATTTGGACCAAGATTGGGGGAAGTAAGGATGATGCTGGATGGCAGCTTCTGAGCCCTTCCTGCACGTAACAGAGGTGAACTTGGATTGTGGCCAGTCTTAACAGAATAGCTTGCTTACAGAATTGCACAAGATTCTGCCACAGGAAAATGAGAACCCTTCAGTGAAGACCAGTGATGTTTCTCTGCCTACGCTACTTGATGAAAGCTCAGCAATCTCTGCTACACACTAAGTGCATTAAGGGTAAAGGGTGGAAGCTTTGCATATGCAGCCCTCAAAGTATATTGCATTTACCACAGGAAAGTTGCACACACATCACACTGAGCAGCTTCTCTGCACTCTGTTCTGCCAGGTTTTACGCCTTGAAGACAGATGTTGAGGAAGCACTTGGACGGAAACACATTGCTGTGCTCCCCATCTCCTCCAGCCTGCACCGTGAGGCATGCAGGCTTTATAAATTTCCTACAGTACAGTCAATTAATAAAGGTCATTCTCTGACCACATCATGCTGACCGAGTCCTAAGCCTCACAGGCATGGCAGCTATTGCCCTCCCCTTGACAGCTGCTGTTTTATAGCACCCTGGTGAAATGTATTTTGTTATGCCTGGGCTACTTTCATGGCAGAGCTCCATGCTAGTAAAAACCAACTAGGTTAACCATTATGCTCTCTCACACAATACTGCGTTTCCACTATAGCCTTTTCATCAGAGATATATTTTTTTTTTGGTTACAAGTCAACCAATAAGGAATGGGAGAGACTAGAAAAATCCTTGACTAGCTTCCTTGGAAAACAGCCAAGCAGCCCACAGCAATGAAAATGGCCAAGTATTTCCTACCTAATGGCATAGAGCTGAGGAAAAGTACAGTGATGCCTTGAGCCTCTACACCCATGCCAACGGCACCACCAGTAGCTACGGCAAGAGTAGCAGCAGTTCTGCGTGCCTTAGTCCTCCCCTTCTTTCTACCATCAATGGATTTGTGGCAGGGCACATGGGAGCCATTATTGTAAAAAACTTGGAGGACACTGTGAGGAAGGAAATAAAGAACACAGTTGATGCACACAATCACAGGCAGAGTGTGCTCTGGATAAGGCTTTCACTTTGCTAGGAACAAATGCAGGAAAAAAGAACCAAAGTTTTGCCCAGCCTATGCCCCATGCCCATGATCTCAAAGCTCATTCAGCCTGTGTTGCTTACCGTGACCAAGTTTCCCTGAACTACTGGAATTCAAAACTGTTATACTGGTCTCTTATTCAGGGAATGAGGAAAAAAAATGAGAAAGACTTACTCAGAATTACAGAACAGTTAAAACAAACCGTTAAAATCAGGTTTAGAAAAACCATCTCCCAGCACAAATGTATTTGCATGCAAAAATAAAGTGATGCATTTAAGCAAGGCTGAGCTGGCAGCACAATAAGCTAGAAGCTGTAAGGATGGTAAATCCAGCCGCAGGTTGCTGCAAGGTTAGGTTCTCCCTGCTGATGAGATTATTGGCCATTCACTAATGGGTACCTCACAAAACTATTGCTTGCAGTATAAATATCCACCCACTACAAATACCAGTAAGAACAGCCACCTGCTGTCGGATCACAACAATCTGCCACTACCAGAGTCTTACTGGAAACAAGATTAAAGTATTGCTGCAGACCCTCTACCTCTTAAAAACTCGAGAGGAGGGGGTGTGAGTGGCTGTAGTAAAGCAGAGCTCACAACATACAAGAGAGGTAAAATGGAAAATTAAAAATTCTTATGGGGACTTCATACAATGCATACCACCTGCAGGGTTTTCTTTTACAACCCTCCAAAGACAACAAAGGTTATACGACAAAATATACTCATATGAAATACATCTCCTTGAACACCAATCCCCAAAATGAGTCTTCGGGCAACACAACCCTCTAAACTAGGTTACATATACAGGAAAACAAACAGCTGCCATGGACACCAACAGGCAGAGCAAACAGGACATGGACTACACCACACTACTTGGACAACAAGGCTAAAGGGAATACCACTGTCAAGGACCACTGTCTCATTCTAGAAGCTGTAAAAGTAAAGCCAGAACACTCATTTTTCTCAGAATCATGGACACAAACACAACTCCAAGCAGCTTATCCTACTCTGCATCGATATTAGGGTCTGCCAAAGCAACACTAATGCAGTTTAAGACTGCTCAGGCCAGCTTGAGCTAGGAGCACTGTGAGATGTAAGCCCTGCAGGGAGTGTGCGCCATTCCATGCTGTTTACTTTCTGCCTCGCAGACATTATTCCTGTCTTTGCCTAAGCAGAAGCCAGGAGGGAAGGAACATTAAGTACAGTATGAGAGAAAGATGAAGAGCCTTAGGATACTAGAACAGGTTTGTGGAAAAGAACAGCTTTGAAGTCCTGGGGGTGAGAGGGTCGCCACCATTATTCTGCATTTTCACCCCACAACCACAATGTTGTCATAAAGTGAACAGTGACGTTTGCAGTATTCAGGAACTCAGACTTCGTATGTCAGACTACAAAGAGACAGTTTTTCTACTGTTTACTTTGTTTGCAAAAACAAAAGAGCTCTTGTTTCCAGTACTAGTCAAATGTGCAAATAAAGTGGGGGAGGGGCTTACATTTTATTAGTATTTCAACAGCCTTAAAATGACTAATGCATGTTCAGGGTGATGAAGACAAGAGAAGTGAACATTCAAGCCAGAGCAGAGACTAACCAGTTACTGAGAAAACTGCAATTCTATTGGTACAATTCAATCCTGTTGCAATAATCCTGCTCTTCCAGTCCTGGGCCTACTCAAAACAGCAAATGTCAGTTGAGCAAAAGATGCCAAAGCTAGACCAACACAAAAGGCTTGCTTATCTCTTTTCCTAAGACATCTCTGAAAAGAAACAGACTGCTGTTGGTGCAACCAGATCACCATGGCCCTGCTTCCTCCCTCACTCCTGGATGCTGTTTCAACTTCCACCCTCTGGCTGCTGCAGACTTTACCAACTCTGGGAAGTTACAGATTCTAGGCAACACAGAAAGCACACAGGATACTCCACACACCACCAGGGCCACAACAGACAGCCCAGGGTAGCAGCATGGCAGCTGTCTTGAAAGACATCCCATACCATCACAGAATTTAATCA
>NW_008675342.1:117998-123243 GCF_000695815.1 Acanthisitta chloris
GAGTTTCTTCCTGGCCCGTAAACTTCCAGGTCTTTATGGAGTATCCCAAACCAAGCTTCTCACTTGGACATACAAAATTCTACTTTACTTTCTGCGCAAGAGCCATGCATTTTATCCCTGCTCTCTGGCGCTTATAAAAAGGAGGAGGTATTGCATAACACTTTTGCTCTCAGTATCTGAGCAAGATCCCACCAGCAGGCCATACGTAAGGCAATCTTTCAAAGTTGTCGTCACTCTGTCAGCTTGATTTATAGCATCATCCCACATTCCCCACATGGTAAAAGCTTCAAGATCCATTTTAGTAACAGAAGCCTTAAAAGCAAAAGTTTCTCACAGAAAGTCCTACAAAGAGACATCAGTGCTCCACCATCTGAAGCCAAAGCAACACCGGACAGCAGGGAACTGATCCACGAGTAGCACTATAGGTGTTACAGCAAAATAAATAAATATGTAGGAATCTACCCCAGACAACAGCAAGCTCAGCATTTTACTATGAATTACCTCAGGCTGCATACTTGTCTCAGTAAACCTCTACTCCTAAACGGGGAACTTATTTCACTGGCTCCAGCACAGAGAGCTCCCGGTTCTATTGATACTGCAGTTTTAAGAAAGCTCTTTGTTTCAGGTGAACTGATGAGGAATGGGTAGAGAGTTACCTTTGCTCAAAAACTGCTCCACAGTTTTCATCTTTTCCCTGACTGTCAGAACTTGTTCCCACAGTTTGTCTTAAGGCAACTATTTTGTGAGAACAACTCCAAACTTGGATGGTTTTATTTTCTGTTGTTTGGATTTCTGTAGTGTTGCTGTATGAGGTTTAGGACAGTGGCCCACATAATTGCATCTCAAAACCTTTGGAAAGAGCGCACTGACTTCCTGGAAAATATACAAACCATAGTATACTATGACATCAATTTTATGAAATGTAAAACTAAAAAACAAAGTTCAAAAAATTCTCGGAATAGCAGGGAGCATAAGTACTTTTGGCTGTACTTACTCAAGATACAAATAAAAATGCCTACTGCTGATTTCAAAGAAATCTGCAGGTCCTTTTCCTCTAGCTATCTATCCTGCTTTTAATATTAAAAGAAACTGTAATTTATCTCGGCATGAGCTGTTTTAAAAAAGGAGAAGAGAGAGAGGGAACAGAGGGAGAACTCATGAGTTTTTCTGCATCCTCCACCCCCAAATGATTACACAACTCTCACCCACCTTCTCATTCTTGTTCTCGATCATGACAGTGCAAAGCTACTCAGCTGGCACACTGCAGGCCACTCAAACCCAGAAGGTATGTCCATCTTGGTCACAGCTGAGTTAAAGTGCCACGGGGCACTCTGAAGCTACCCCACAATTTCAAAACAGTCTAGGACAGCTTAAACAGATGATTAACCACCTCAAAGCATAATCATTAGTAAGACTCAGGTATCCCTTGAACAAGAAAACAGAGCTAACTCAAGAAAGTGGCGTAAGACATAAGCAAACAACAGTGGTAATGCAGTATTTTATTAAAAATGCAGAGGGAGAAAAATTGCTGTCGGATTTTTTGGAGGACACCATAAGTGTTCATATGTACAAGAATTACAAAGGCATTGTGTTTTGCACTACCTCTTGCTCTCTAACCACAGCACAGACCTTCTCCAGGCTGACCAGTCCAGAGAAACAATGACCTATGGGGCTGGAGAAGACAGAGAGGAGATGCAGTACTGAAAATGGCAGAAGGACTAGAACACAGGAGCAGCTGATGTAATCATAAATCATGTCCAGCAGCTACACTAGCACCCCAAAATAAACACTGCTTTGAAGTGTTATAGAAAATTGCAACAATAGATTACTACTAAAAATAAAGTTAACTTGGTATCAAGTCTAGGACAGCACAAAATTTACTTTTCACAGTGGTAAACAGAGATCTTGTTGTGTGATGCTATGAGCACAAAACTCTCTACTTTTCCATTTGCTTTTTTTTTTTCTTTTTCAAGAATCCTCTTTCAATGGGCCAAAGACTTCAACAGTCAGACTTGTAGTTTCTTTTTCCTAAACAAAAGTCATGTATGCACAAACAAGGTGAAGTATAATGATGTCCACTGCTATCTACACACTGTTTTCATTCTTGCAGACCAGCTTTTTCCCAATGCTTTTACACAAAGTTCTGGCATATAACTGCTAGAACACAGCAAGGCTAAGCACATATAAGTGAAAGCAGAAAAATCTCTTTAAAGATGACATTGAGACACTATGTAACAAAACAACATGAAAAATTACTTAATGGATAACGTGTTAATGTCATCACTAGCAAAGTGAAGTTCCTTCAGACACCCTGAAACTAAGGGATTAGAAGGAAGACAAGGAGGAGAGGCATTGCACTGAGCCCTCCTGACTTCAAAAAACGGCTTACCATTGGAGACAATCTAATTGGAGGCACACGACTTGGGAAAACAGGATTGTTATCCTTGATCTCAGCAGTACTTTGTTCATTGGCTACTGTCACAGTGCAATACACCAGCTGCAATTCTAATGACACACAAAACATGCCAAGAAGATTAAGAAGTAAATATTCCATTTGGAGCAGAGACAAAAGGTCAAACTTCACCCACTGCAAAACCAGACATTAAAACAACCAAAAACACAACCTCAGATAAACAAGTACAGTTATAGGAACGTGGGATCTCCCATTTCACAAGCAGAAAATGAGGGGATTGCCCCATCGTTCAGCTGAACAAAGTATAGCAAAGCCATAGGGGACAGGTGGGACTGGGTCAGTTATGAGTGACAGAAACACAGAAAGACCCGCACTACTCAAGCAAAAAAACAGAGGCAACATTGCATAAAAAGCAGGAACTGTCTGTTCTGTAAGCTTCAAATTCAATATATGAAACTCAGGAAAAAACAGAAGTAGCAACAGAAGCGAACTACAGAAACCTCTTTGAAGTTTAAGACAAAACAAAAAACAAAACCCCAAAACCATCACAAATATCAGCCATCCTAAGAAACAATGAAGTCCTGAAAAGCAACATTGTTAAAACTTGAAAGTTTTTAAGGCCTATCACTTTAAGTACTTAAGTAGTTATTTTTGATCAGGATGGAGGGGAAGTCAGGAAAGATGACTCTGGCTCAAATCATGTGCTTAATAACCGAGGTAATGAAGAGAAAGTAAAACCAATTGAAAATAGCAGCTATATGGCAGGAAAAGTTTTCAGAAGAGAGACTTGAATTGCTAAAGTGAAGGAAGAGTCAGCTGGTACTGGGGGAAAAAATTATATACAGAACAGCTCTGTTCTGGCATCAGAATGGATTAAATTATTTAACAGATTGAAAACAAAATAAGCAAAGACCTTCTAATTGCCTCCAATGAATATTACATATACAATTAAAATAATTCTGCTGTTCATGTCATTATCTAGAGCGTTGTGTCCCAGATAATGCATCAGCCATGGATGGCACTAGACAACAAATGCAAAAATCGAACTGCCAAGCTGCTCTGTGGGTGCATTTTAAAAACGTTCACAGAAATCAGAGACTCTTGCTCTACTATCTTCCTTTTAGCATCCATATGCCCAAGGATAACATCCACCCTCAATGCTGCTTCCAAGACTTACTGGTGTTTGTAACTAATTACCAGGGATGCCTAATTTTCTAAGCAGACAAGCAAAATATTCTCTCTCAAGAAACACAGAATTATCATTATGCAAGTATTCTTTTGCCTCTAAGTTCAACAGGACTAGAAAGGGATGGTTCACTGCAAGCACAGACAAAGGTTTCTGCAGGCTCATGCCTGCAACATTTCCCCAGAGTGGCTGTAGCACAAGTCAGCAAAATGCCCCTGTAGCCACACACACACCTGTGCACGTGCTGTGACCCCATTCCATGCCGAGCTCCAATATGACCAGAGCTTACACAGTGCTCGTAGGTGACAGGGAGTGATACTCTCATGCAGTTTAAGCACTCACAGTAAAAAATTACATTCTCCTACCAATATAACTGCATTCTGTCTCTTTTGACGTGTTGACAAATCACTTACCACTGACATAAATTATAACTTTTTGCTATTCGCGCTGTTTATTCTTTTGCACAACTAGACAAAATTAATTCAAATTAAAGATCGTTCAGTTCTTCCATAGTGGGAGTCTCACTTAACAGACACACACAGCTGGGTTACCTAGAAACTGTCAGCATCTCCATTCCGGTGTAAACCATTTGTATATTTGACTACCTACAGGGAAACAAAAAATTAGATGATTCCTGTTTCTCAAAGTGTTAGCTCAGACTTTTCACTCCTCTTCCCCCTGCCAGTTCCTCTACTTCCCTTCTGCTCTCTGCTTTCTCCAACAGCTGCACTATACACTTCTCCCCAAGAAAATATAGATCCAATGCCACAAGTAGCTCTGATCTAGTGATGACTCCTCCGTTTGACTGCCAGTTTATGGTCCCAAGAAAGGGTCCCCCCTCCAGCACAGTATTTACACGTTGCACTTTGCTGTAGAAGAATCCAGGAAACCATTATAAATAACCAGAGGAGCTTTAAAAAGCAACCGGAAAACAGCAAAAGGATGCAGCCTGTCACCTATCAGTTCTTTGTGGATTGCAAAGCAGTATTTTGTATTCAGAACAGAAGCACAGAGTAACTCATCTTATTTGGAGTAATTTCCCAGACCATCTAATCTTTGGTTTCCCAAGTACAGTCCCAGTGTTGCAACATCTGCATTATGAGAAGTAATGAGAAAGATGCTAATAAAATTAATTCACAGAAATCACACCCAAATAACATTTTCTTTGTCCAGCAGCACAAGACCCAAGTATGGAAACAAACTTGCTTTTAAATATTGAAATTGGTGGTGAAAACAAAAGGACTTTACTTTGAAAGGCAGCTCACCTTCTGCTTGCTTATCCAAGAATGAACACTTTCATCTGCAGTTGTGCATGAAGCTGGACAAGTGAACCCCCTCTGAAGCCAACTGGCATCCCAGAAAAATGCAAGAACATACAGCAAGTGTCCCAGCAACGTTAATGTCAACTAGACACTAGAAAAGCATGTGGGACCAAGGCTTTCACTCTCAGAAAAGAGCTAGCAGTGCAAAGGAAATATAAAATACAGTCAGCAAGAAAAAAGACCTGACTTAGCATAAATCTCTTTACCAACAAGTTAAGAAGTTGGATCTTGGAAATCAGAGCCCTGAAAATCAGACCTGGTAAGGGGAACAGACCACGCTCCCGAACCTAGTTCACTCTACTCAAAGCAGATTCACCCGCTTAG
>NW_008675342.1:123280-123536 GCF_000695815.1 Acanthisitta chloris
AGGAGTAAATAAAACACATTATTCCCTCAAACCCCCCAAATCAAAGCTCCACAGCCAGCTAGAAAGTAAAAACCTTTAGAAACCGAGCAGACACACGGACACAACCAACTCACCAGAAAAGTATCCGCAGGATGTTGGCGACCAGCAGGACGAGGCAGACGTAGGTGGAGAAGCCCTCGGCGTTCTGTGTGCGCCGGATGTCGCGGTACTGCGGGATGTAGGGCACCACGCCGCCGAACACCATGGCCCCCGCCGC
>NW_008675343.1:0-22893 GCF_000695815.1 Acanthisitta chloris
GCCGCTGGCTGTGCCTGCTGAGCTGGTTTCTGCTCCCCTGAGGCTGTGAAAGACACAGACAAGCATTGCATCAGTTTCCAATGGCACCTCCAGGAGCCTTACCCACTCCAATCCTTCAGAATCACTGCAAAGCCCAATGCAGAAACCCAAGGGGCTTTGCAACACACTCCCAACAACTGACTGTAATCACAGAGCATCTCCAACCATGTGAAAACTCCCATGCAACCAAAATTGAAGCTTTTTTCAGGTTCAAACTGAAGGAGGGGAAGTTTAGATGAGATATTAAAAAAAAGTTTTTTCCTGTGAGGGTGGTGAGACAATGGCACAGGTTGCCCAGGGAGGCTGTGGCTGCCCCAACCCTGGCAGTGTTCACAGCCAGGTTGGCTGAGGCCTTGAGCAACCTAGACTTGGGACTAGATCACAGAATCAGTTAGGCTGGAAGGGACCACAATGGGTCATCTGGTCCAACCTCCCTACCCCAGCAGGGCCACCCTAGAGCACATGGCTCAGGGTTATGTCCAGATGGTTCTTGAGTATCTCCAGCAAAAGAGGATCTATGACCTCTCTGGACAATCTGTTCAGACCTCAGTGACTGCACAGGAAAGAATTTCTAGCTCATATTCAGGTAGAACTTCCTGTGCATCACTTTTTGCTGTTGTCTCTTGTTTTATTGGTTTCCACAAGTGAGATAAGTCTGATCCATCCTCTGGGCACTTCCCCTTCATGTACTTGAACCCATTATCAATGGACAGATGATCTCTAGGGTCCATTCCTTCTTTAGGGTCCATTCCAACCCCTAAACTTCTATGATTCCATGAACAGAACAATGCTTACCTGAGGTCGAAGTAGAAACGGTGGTTGTAGTTGTGCTAGTTGTGGTAGCAGCTGCTGGCAGTGGAGTGAACAGGAATCTCTGGATTGTACCATTTGGCATAGCTGCTTGCATTAGCTGCTGTCCTGGGCCAGGTATTACAGTCACACCCTGAGGGATTAATTGTAACTGACCAGTAGTTTGACCTTGTCCCTGAATGACCACAGTTAAGCCTTGACTGCCACCCTAGAAAAAGAGTGAACATTGATGTATTAGTGATACAACTCTGAGACTCTGCTGAAAATCAGAACAGTTTGGGGGTTGGATTTCAGAATTCAATACTTGTACCACATACCATATTCCTAGAATCCAAAACTGGGAAATACTAAAATACTCTTTCAACAAGTCTATCATCAACAGATGATTGGGTTGGCATTAGTTACACATTTTGTCAACCCAGCAAGGTCCCTACAAAACCTTCTGAGTCTTTGGTGTAGAAACTCAGAGAAACACAGACTGACTGGGGTTGGAAGGGACCTCAAAGCTCCTTTTGTTCCACCCCTGCCATGGGCAGGGTACTGTGGTAACTCACAGAAATGTATTTTGACCTGACGCTTGACTCTAAACTTCTTTGCCAACAGACCTTCATGATCTGAGCAGAAGCTCTAAGAACTTTTTCTTCCTCTGCTTACAGACACTAATTTTTCCTCTGAGACTCTAGATAATGTGAACGAAAATGAAACCTCTACACAAAATCAAGAGACAGGAAAGGAACATCATGACCTGAAGGGCTACAAAATAGGCCATACAGAATAATTATGTCTCTTACTGCTATTACAGACTTTTTTCCATACTGCTCAACTCTCCTGATGCCAGTTCCCTGACTGAGGAACACAACAAGACGCAATAGTATTTAACCTTCTTTCAGTCTGTAATTATGCCAATGGTCATCCTAAATGAAGCCCAACACATGCATTTCAGAGCAGATGCACTAAGCTGCTGAAATCTGAAGGCCTGCTAAGTGTTAGCACAGCTCCATGGCCAGGGCTGTGCAGCATTTTACCTGTCCTTGTGTCAGCTGTGTGAGCTGGGCCATGGTCAGCTTCACCTGTCCCTGCTGGGGGCGAGGGGGCTGTGCTGGGGTTTGGGGCTGCACTGCTTGAGGTGGAGTTCCAGAGCTGCTGACAGTCTTCTGCCCAGCACTGGAAGAAGCTGTGCTGGTGCTAGAAACTGCAGTTGAGACAGGCTGACCTCTGATTATTTGAGTCACCACTTGCTGGGTCTGACCTGTAAGAGAATAATTTGAGCTAAGAAACACATTTCCAACGTTTTAGCCACAAGCACAGCAAACCAAGTGGCAGTTTGCAATGGGGTGGGATGGAGATCAGACAGGTGAAGCAAACACTGCAGTCTGCACATGGGTTTTCTTTACAAACCATTTATCTGGGTAGTTTGACTGAAAAATGACTACAAAATGTTTTCTATTTTAAGTCTATACACAAAGTACTTCAAACAGCCTTTAATAAGAAAAAAAAAAAAAAGGGCTTTCTCAATGCACAATTCCCCTACATGTTTTTAGTTTTGTTGCAGGTTTTTTCTTCCCAAATGAATGGACTTAAACATAAGCAGCAGATTTCCCAGTGCCAGTGAAGAAAAACACTGACAATGCCTGCAATGATAAACTCCAAAGTCAAAAAAAGGCAGTGGTTAAAGGTCAAGCACCAACACGAGGGATTTTTGCATTGGGATGGATGACACAAGAGGAGCTCATGAAGGAACAAACCATGGATTTCACAGTGGTGATTTAAATATTAAAGTGAACCTACTGGCTGGGAGAATACCTTGCTGCACCACCACAGGTGTTCTGATGATGGCCTTGCCAAGTGCTGACTGCTGGAGCGGTGTCCGGATCACCGTCATCCCGGGCCGCAGCGGAGTGCCCTGCACCACCTGCACACACAACAGGGAGAGCCCATGGAACAACCCCTGAGGCACACCCTGAATTTGACTGTTTTTTTTATACAGTAAGAAATGATAAGGTAGAAGCAGCCCCAATAATTTTTCACCTATGCCCACACTGCTCTATTCATTTTTCCACCTGGAGAGAATTGTTGTGCCTCCTTGGAATAAAGGATCCATAAACACCATTGCTGAGATGAGCCAAAAGCATTGGAAAGTGATCAGACAGCACTTCAAATACCTGCCAGTACCTTAAACTCTAGGCCCCCACACTGCTTTGCATTAAATAACCAGAAAAACATCTTACTTGTGAAGTGCTTGTTGTTCCTAACGTCCCTGTGGTATTTGGCCTAATGGTTACAGTTGCTGTCCTTGGCTGGAATGAAGTAAAGGTTTGACTTGCACCTGTAGTTGATGGAATGATACCCAATACCTTTTGCTGAACTTGAACCACACCTAATTAAAGAAAAATTGAGAATTTGTTAATGACATGAAGGGCAGCACAAGAAGTAAATGCAGCTCCAGGGTGGCATTTAGAACTCAAGTCTCCAGGTTTCTAGAATACCTTTGAGCCTTTGCCATATTGTAAACACAACAGCATTACACTTTGTTATCCATGGTCCAAATACATTTCAGGTTAAGAAACAGATATTTTAGAAAAGATTAGGGGAAGTGTGAACTGTCACAAAGATCAGTTTGATGCTAACTGCAAAGGAGTCCTTGCATTGACACAGTGCCACCAATTAGTACTGTACAACCATTAAAAGCTACAACCTGATTGATTTTGAAATGTAGGAGACCAGTTTAAACACCTTTCACCTACAACCTTGTGGAGCTGAAGAAAATGGGCAATGCTTCTCCTGCCATCTAAATTTCAATGCAAAACTAGCAGCCTTCATCATTTCCTGAAATGCCAAGTATCATGGAGACAGAATTGAGCTTTTTTTTTCAAGTAACATTCACAAATCTCAAAGTATTAAGTCTTCTTCTTGAGACAAGAAGAAAAATGCTAATCTTAGTTTGGAGCCAAACTCCTGCTCACCAGTGAAGAGCAGCTGTAGGCATCAGTAACTAAACCCAGCAGCTTTTATTTTACTTAAGATGACAAACAAAAGCATGCTTCACTCCACACTGTGCAGGATAAAGCTCCTCATTTTGTGCCCTGAAATGCAGAATAATTTACTGGCAAAAAAATTGCATCTTTCCCCTTACAAACACAAATATGCAACGTGGGGGTACAAGTTCTAGAAACTTGCATATGTATTATATAAAATATTTTTCCCCCTTCAAGTCACAGTTTACTTCACTGGGAAAATCGTGTCAATGGAGACGAATGAGCAAGCTGGAATACATTGTTTATTCAGTTCCCTTTGCCCTACCTCCTTGAGTTGATGGCACATTGACGGCAACAATCTTGCTGTTTGCAGGGAGTGGCAGCTTAGTTATCACTTTCCCTGCCATCGTTACTGGGCTGCCTGAGAGCTGGAAGGTCTGCCCTGTGCTGGCAATGCTTGTGGCTGAAGTGGCAGCTGTGCTAGTGGCTATTGAGGCACACAGAACAGGCAGGTTTAGAGCAGAGTAATTAGTCAGTGAAATGACTGTTTGTTGAGTATGAGACAGCAAACTACAGGACTGTTTTTACAATGTGTCATGCTTGCTTTGGTAGAGGTTCTGTTTTGGAAACAGCATGTTACACCACGGAATGGTTTCATTAATGATTGCTGGTACAGTAACTGTCAGAATTAATGAGACAGGTCAGAAATGAGACTTCCTAGCAAGTCTGAGCAACGAAGAATTAGACAGGTATAATGTCAGAAATGTCCTGCTGGCACAGTGAGAGTTTGGAGCCAAGATAACAAGAAATGTGATAATGCTGTGTGCTCTGAGAAGATGTATATAGGATGTGATGTATGGGAGATGAACTCCAGCACATGTTCTTTGCAGGACAAATGGCTACTTACCTGTTGAGGATTGGCCTTGTTTAACCCAAGTAGCAAAAGTCTGATGGAAATTCTTGTTCTGTTGGAATGTTACTGTAGCTGGAGAACCCACTTTAGTAGTAAGGACTACTTTGGTTCCCGTGGGCACTGGGCCTGCTAAAGGCCCCACCACGACTTTCTGGGGTGTGGAGACAGTGGTTGCAGTGCTGCTGGCTGAGGTGACAGCAGGGACCACACCTGCCACAGGTAACTGCTTCTGCTGTTCCAGACGTTTCTAGGGTATTGAAAAAACATTCAACAAAGGGATAATTAGCATGGTCAAGTCATGCAACATAAACACTGTCTCTACCTAGTGTTAAAAAATAAAGGACTCTGGTAGGATTTTAGTTTAAACTGTAGAGGACTGAAGGATAAGCTGATTGCACACCCTGTAACAGGAGAACTGCAACTCTGCTTAGAATACATGGCCGGAAATATTCCATGATAGCAGCTTTAAAAACCACAGAAACATAGAAGGTTAAGGGGTTGGAATGGACCTTAAAGGTCACCTAGTCCCAACCTTAGCTTATGTTCACTTCACTGCACATTTTACTTTAAAAAACCTCCATATTAATTGGTCTCAGGTTAATCAGGAAGGTTTAAGAACTCTGAGCAATATCCATCTATCCTTGGCTTTGACCATGTGCACACATCTGTCAGTAAGTAGTGCATCAGGAACACAGAGCTTACTACTACCACTCCTAAATTTGGAGCTTCCTGCACTAAGATCCTACCAGTTAAGGGGAAAAAAACAGACTGTATCATTCTACTTCACTATAAGGAATGTAATTTAAGAAACACTCTTTTAAACGTAAATCCAGTTTGCAGCCAGCTTAAAAAAACAAAGTTCAAAATCCTTTACCTTACCCAGCAACCTTCTGTGCTGTCACACTCAATTTAGAGAGCCCCTTTGTGAAGGGATAGTATCAGTAAGCTCTTGTAAAATCTCAACCAACCTAGCATTCTTCCCTGTGCCACTGGAATTATCTCTGCGTTTATTGATTTAAATTCCAGTGTTTGGTTAGCATTCTATTGCAGTGATGCCCACAAACCAAACACCTGATCACTGCTAATGTCACATTTTCAGGGAGGATGAAATAAAAATGGAATAAAAGTTGGGAAAAAGCAGCTCCTAATAACATAGGTGAAACACCAAGATGGCACCAGGTTTCCTAATTTAAACTGCATACATTTATATACACATGTACATCTGCATTTATAAAATTATCAATGGGCTTCATTCAGCCAACTTGAGACAGAATGAAATCAAGAGTCAGTCTGATTGAAGCATGAAATGCAGTTGTATTTCCCCTGCACACAGAACACTGATGACCTTACCTGGAGACTGGTGCTTCTCAGCCTTCTTTGAAAATGGAAACAAACTAAACCATTTTAAAGTGGTATCAGTTAGGTGGGAAAAAGAAGGCAATCTAAACCAAACTGGCCTTAACTATTTCAAAATAACAGATGTACAGTGGTTGCAGCACTGTTGGATGGCTTAGTCTGCATTTTGCACTGTAGGAAAAATGGTGTAGGACAGGGCTAAACTTAGTTTGCCATATTGCAATGCATGTGGATGACCAGAGCAGACTGCTGACAGGTGGGACAACCCATAGCTCCCCCACCTGCTGGGCAGCCAAACGTTGGTGTTTTAGCTGAGCCTCCAATTGGGCCTTGAACTCCTCTGCCTTCTTCAGTTCACTAACCTTAGCCTGTTGTTCAACTGCCTGTGCCTTTTCCTTCTCCACCCTGCCAAAGACACAACCAAAAGTTAAGTTAAACCACCACATCAGATTCAACCAGCAAACTGGATTTCCTCTTATGCAGTTTAATTGCCCTTGTAAGGACATTTACCAAGAGTGAAGACGATTGAAAAACTGGTCATGGCTTTAAAAGTATTCTGAAATAAACTACTGAAGTTACATGAAACATCCCTGAAGTATTTTGGTGCTAAACTACTGCAACACCATACAGGAAACTATTAACCAAAACTGGAATTTATAATTACCTCTGAGACTGCAAACAATCTGTGTAATAACATTCACTTAAAACAATTCCTTCCAAGAGACTCAGAAATGTTCCAACTCTAAGCACACAATACTGAAAATATGCATCTTATGACTTGAACATTCTCAGGCTGACTTTACCTTTACTTGTACACAATCATTTTCTTTGCATTATACAAGTATTTAACACATCCTGTATAAAGTCATGCCACAAGCAGCCTAAGCCCTTTCAATGCACTGCAGTAAAAACCTTTGAGCATACAGCAGTGATCAGTTCACAAACATGGCAAAACTGACATTATATTAGTTCTAACAAATCTGTAATATCTGCATAAATTCATTTTAGTACCAGCAAACAGTTCAGCTTTACAACTTCAAGCCTGTCACTATCAAAAGGCACAGTAAAAATGCAACACAGATCTGATTTTACTGCTCAAGTTCGTTTCCAAGTGCAAAATTTAACACACACACAAACGAAAACTCCTTTCTTTCAAAGCTCACCCGAGTTCACTTACCTTTCAGCAAATGCCCTGATCTCCCACAGTTCCAATTCCTCCTCTGCTACCCAAGTTTCCAGTATAACAGGGCCTGTTTGCTTGGGAGTTTCTGGCCTTTTGGGCCTCAGAGCACTCGATCGCAGTCCCTTCCTCTGGGGTGTTGGGGTTTCTTTGCAGAACAGGTAAAACACACACATCAAGCTCAAGCATAAAACTAATTTACAGTGCAATGCAAATTTAGTGTCTTTGCCAGCCTCATTTTATCACCAGGAAGACCTTTCAGCTTCAGATAAATCAGTTAGTTAAATGCATCATTTGTTTCCCACAAGTGAATGAATAGCTCATGTCAAGCTGTATTTGCTCCCTGGATGGTCTGAATTAACAAAGATCCAGTTACCTTCATTTCTGTAGGAGACTACAGGGAGGGGGAAAAAATGTCTAAGCAAACCTACCTTTTGGAGCCTCTGGTACACCAATGGGACAAATAATTTTTCTTATACAGTACTCTGAGCGGATTCCATAGGGACCAACATCTCTGCGCTTGATGATTTCTGTCGTCGTAATCTCAGTTTCAGTTGTTTCTACAACAAATTAGTCCCAATACATTAACAACAGAAACAAATAAAGCTCAATCTACAACCAACCTAACATCCTCAAGGTAAAGAAACAGCAGCTAGTACAAAGTGTTGACTACAGATTCGAACGCCACAGCTGACATGGAGCCCTTCCAGAAATGCTTGGAGTGTAATACCCAAAATCAACAGCTTTTGCATGAAGAGACCATGAAATTTAAGGCAGTGATACCTGTCCTTGTGGTTCCTCCCCCAGGTGGAGCTTTCGCTGCCATATCATCCCACTTGAGACAAGCCCACAGCAGCCGCAGCATCAGGCTCACTCCAGCCAAGGATTTCACCGTCTGAAGTCGATACCTGACGACAGAGGAGGAGTTACACTTCCAAAGCAAAATGTGTTTCAAATACTCAAAACAATGGGATAAAGATTTTCCACTCTGCTTTCACTGAGCAATACAGAAAACTATCAAATCATAGGAAAATCTGCATGTTCGGGCACAAACACGTGCATCCTTCGTATTCTAAAATTCAGTTAATTTTATCACATTCTAAAAACTTCCCTCAAAAATGTAAAGCATGTACCTCCAAGTGATGCCAAAAGTTGGTCTTGGGGATGGATATGGCCAGATATCCAAGGCAGGCTTTGCATTGTAGTTGAAATAGGGCACCTCCCTGATCCCCCCTCTCCTGGCCAGCTTTTTCAAGTCATCATTGGGCAACACAAATATGCTTTTTTTACTGCTTTTGGTAACAAACTTTCTGTAAGATGGTAAGGCAGTGCCAGAACGAGTTTTTTTAGGTCTGGTAAATTTCATTAACTTCACTTTGTCCTTGGTGGAATACTCTTTGCTGACAGTCATGGAAGTGACCAGTGTGCCCTCTGGGGTGGTCAGCGAGTCGGTCACTGTGGTGGTAACCACAGTCTTACTGTGCTCCTGCACAGAAATGACATCACTGCTGCTGTCTGTGGCTGGAGTGGAGAGTTTGGTTACAGTGGTGGTGGTGGTTACAGTGGATATGGCACAGTTTTCTGTAGATGAAACCACTGTGGTTGTCTCATCACTGGAAGCCACAGTCTCTGCCACTTTAAACACTGTCTTGGATTCTGTAGACACAGTTGAGGTTGTGGTAGTCACTTCAGTGATAACAGTTTTTATTTTACTTTCCCCATTGATATTTTCCATTTTGTATGTCTGTACACCATTCTGATCGAAGGGACTACTCAAGCTGGACTCCTCACACGAGGTTACAGGCGATGGAGCAACTTTCTTCTCCTCCATGCCCTCAGTTTCCATGGATTCTGTCTCACTGCTCAGGTTGTTTTCCTTACAGACAGGCTGTGCTGGTGGGGAAGCAGAGCCAACAGAGGCAGATCTCTCAGGAGAAAGCTCTTTTTCCTCAGCTTTCTGCACACACTTGGGAACTTCATCAGGTGGCTGAAGGCTCTCTCCAGACTCACACTCGGGTGAGCTCTGCAGACATGACTGAGAGTCAACATCATTTTTGTCCTTTGTGTCCTCTACCATGATGTCACCATTCATGAAGGGTTTTACTGAAGATTCCTTAAAAGTCAATGGTTTTATTTCATATTCCGGAATGGATTTATTAATGTTATTTACTTTTGGTTCAATATCACCCCCTGCCTTAGCCTCACAGGTCTCTCTAACTGAGCACTCATCATTTGATATCACTTTAATGTCATTGTCTTTTCCATTCACTTGAAATGATGATTTTTCTTTTTCTGTCTCAGTTTCTTCATCTTTACTATTCTTTTTGTCAGTACCAGTATTTACATTTGTCTGATCAAGATACTTGTTTAGGGTACTTGTTTCCACTTTCAGTTCCTGACTTTTCTTCTGACCATTAGCCTCAGTTAGTTTAGACCTCAGCAAATCCTCACTGACATCTACCCCATCCATGTGTTCCAGAGTTTGACTCTCCAGGTTTCTTTCAGAAATCAGACCTGTTTTAAATGACTCTAGATCTTTAATAGGTGATTTCTTGTGCAATACAATCTTCTTTTCAGTTTTACTTTCAGTCTTTATGGAAGCAATCTCTTCCTCCATTTCACTTTCTTGAGAGGATGTTGTTTCCATATGGCTTTTTATCATACAGTTGTTTTCTGGATCTTTGCTCTGCTGCTCAGAATTCCCTTCTGAATCTGTTTTTTCAAGAGAGGCCACAGCATCTCTTCTGCAGCTGCTTTCAGTTACCATGGGCCCCAAGTTCTCAAGCTCCCGCTGAGATACTCTGCTAACAGGTAGTTTTTGTCTCAAAGATTTTTCATTTGTCTCTGAGACATCCCAGTTGCTTCTGCCTTCTGCATTGCTTCCTTTCAAGTCATCCACAAAAGAACTCTCAGACTCCCCAGGAGCCTCTTGCCCTTCACACCTCTCAGCAGTTGTAGGTTCTGGGTTGTTTTCTTTGCCATCATTCTGAACAGAGCTTTCTCCTCCAGAAGACTGAGGTGAGCCTTCATCCAGCAGCTGCCCTTCTCCTTTTGACAGCCTGGGGGGCAGAGAGGATTCCTCTTCCTCTGCAGGTTTGGTGCAGGAGATGCTGCCGATGGGCACACAGTCCTGTTCCGCATCCTCGGGCTGGGTCTTCTCCGAAACACAGGTTTGCTCTTGGGAAGGAATGTCCAACTGGCTTCCTTCTCTTTCCTTCCTCATTTGCAGCTCCTCAGAGTTTTTCTGGGGGCTCACAGACTGTATTCCCACACTTTTAGCACCAGCCTCCAGCTTCATCTTCTCCAGGCGCTGTTTCTCCTCCAGTGTGAACTGCTTGATCCGCCGCTCGAGGAGTCCATCCAGCTTGGATGATTTGACTTTCCTTTTGTAGCAAGTCCTTAAGTGAAACCCCTCGCTGACATTGATTATATCCAGGTTACACTGACTGTCCTCATCCTTCATGGAGGATTCAATTTTCACATCATCTACATCCATAGGTTCTTCCTTGATGACTTTATTGTTTTCCCCATAGATTTCTTTTTCCACTGTGAAGGAGAAAGAACTCTGAATCAGTAACTCCCCAACAATGAACACCAAACTGGATTTTTACATTAAGTACAAAGAAATAAATGGACCTTTTAGCATATCAATAGATTTCAAGAATAAAAGGAACAGAAACTTCAGACGCTACTACAATAGGTAATAAAAAAATATCGTTTAACTGAGGCATTTTAAATGGCTTGACAAAACCTGTTACACAGTTTTCCAGTAGTTATTTCTGAGGGTTTGTGTTTTTACTCCTGCAAGAATGGAATGAATAGGTAGTTTTAGAGTAATTTACGATTATCACCTGTGTCTTTTGCATGATCTAAGTTTTCAGAAATTGTATCAACTTCTTTCTCTTCACGTAACTTCTCTTCTTTCACTTGTACTTTCTCCAAGGTCTCTGAAACATCTTTGTCTTTTGCTTGCAGATCACGAGAATCTTTTGCTCTTTCTTTCTCTGTTTTGACCTTAGCTGGACCTTTTCGTTTATCCAAGTTGCATTTCTCATCTTCACTCTTTGCTATTAACAAATCCATGAAATGGTTTCAGTTATTCGGAATATTTTAGACTCTGCCACACCCTTTGTATGTTATTTACCTCTCAAACCATTCACACATCACTAGTGAAATTCAGGAGGAGAATTTTAACCCCACAGAAATAACACCACAGGTTAAACCACTAACACTGAATGAATACATATACACCCCAATATTTTACATGTTACTTTCTGGGTTTGATTACCTACATGATTTTAAGCTACCTTTTAGGTAAGGCTAGATAAAGCTGGACAAATATCACACACAACTTCATTACTGAAGCAATTCAATGTAGCTAAAAACACCTATGAGAACTGAAGAGATTACACTGACAAAGATTAGCAGATACCCACAAACCTCCTCTGGAACACTACTCCTAACAAAGCTTCCATAAGGAATATCACATACAAATAATTAACTGCAATTACAAGCAAACATAAGCAATGCAGACACTTACTTGGTAGCAATTTTCTGTAATTTGCATTAGTATTTCCTGGCAGTTTGGGCATAAACCTGTGGACATGTGTTTTACTGATCCAGCTCCAGCCCCCATATCCTGTCACTCTGTATTCCTCTCCTTTTTGCTTCCAAACCTGTAAATATTTTTAACGTAACAGCATTAATGATGCCACTTGCTGCACTACTGATGTATACACTGTTCAGAAAAACAAAGATGATTCAGAACAAACCAAAAATGCTGATTTACAGACTTCCTCAAGCGAATCTATTTGTGAAATAATGTACTGATAATTGACTCAGACATAGTAACATCTAAAACCCATATTTACTGAATGCAATAGTGAGAATACCTAACTGCTGAAAGGTTAAAGGAGTTTTAGGTGCTTGAACACGTGGCCATGGTTCCTGCTCCCATGGCAGGGAGGAACACAGGACATCAGCATTGGAGGCTTAACATGAAAACAGAGTCAGGAACCAACACTTTCTGTATTTCCTTTGTTCAAGAGAACCTCACCTGATGTTTGACAGGAAATGTGTATTTCACCCATGTGGCTTGCTGCATTGTTTCTTCTTCTTCTTGCTTTCTCTCTTTTTTTTTCACCTTCTCCTTTTCTTCTCTCTCTAATGCTGTCATCCTGCGTAACCTAATCCACATAGATTTAAGTGCATGTAAGTACAGGATCTTATAAGCAAATACAAGAAGTCAACAGCACATACTACTCCTCTGAACAAGCTTCACTATCTGAAGTTAAGAGGAGTGCCCAGTACCAGGCTGTCTGTGTCACCTGCAACACAAACACCACTTTTATGGCTACTCCAGCAAGGCAAACACAGCTGACTGCAACTGCAACAGACATCTATTTTCTGCTCCTATGACACAATGAGAGACAAAACACAGACTCCATCAAGCTGAGAGTGTTGAAATTGGCTCTTCTAGGCTCCCAGTTTTAGCACTTTGAGCCTGTGGCTCAGATAAAGAAGAAAAACTTGCTTTGCAGGAACAATGGCACTATAAAAATCCTGTCATGCCTTTTCAGCATTTCTGGTTGAGAATAAACACTTCAAGCTGTGAACGACTGACTCAATCTAAACAATTCTTACAAGCTTAGAGACTAGTAAACCAAGGTAAAGTTCTTCTACTCAAAAATATTTGATTATTGATTAATTCTACCTGGTGTGTCCCAGGGATTCTCTCCAGATGGGCAGCATGACAACTGGTTTAATTGCACACTCCAATATAGCCAGTGCTAGTGCAAATTCTCTGGGTTTGCTGCACATCTGAACAGCCTTGATCCAGTTAGACCTAAAGTGAGAAAAAAGAGAAAAGACTGAAACACATACATGCACTAATACAGCACGTGGTGTCAATGGATATAATGGCAGGATAAAAATGCTTATAAAAACTCCTATGTTTTATAACTTTACTCAAAGGAGCAACCCTTTGAGCCACCCACCATAACGTATTATCCTGTACTGAAGCACAGGGCTGGGAAATCACTGATTTGAAAAAACCAAGACACACAGAATCATAGAATCATCAAGGCTGGAAGACACAAAGAATCATAGAATCATCAAGACTGGAGGAGACCTCTAAGACCATCCAGTCCAACCATTAACCAGTCACTGCTGGAACCACTAAACCATGTCCTCCAGTACCTTCAACACTTCCAGGGATGGTGACTCCACCACCTCCCTGCGCAAAAACTGTTAACCCTTCTTAACACTTAGCAAAAATACAAGTAAATCGAGAGAAACTGTTAACCCTTCTTAACACTGTTAGCAAAAATACAAGTAAATCGAGAGAGTATCTATTTTCCTTTATTAATTTACCTGTGGGAAGCCCAGTTGGGGTGAAGGAAGGATGCTGGGATATTGTTTTCCAGCTGGATAATAGTCAGCCTCAAGGTGGAGATGGTCAGCACCTTGGAGCCATGCACAGACCCATTCCATTTGAACTCTCCAGCTGGAGTCAGGCAGAACTTGTGTGAGAGGTGTCGTCTCTTGTCGTGGTCCTCCCTGTGCTGGTGCTTGTTCAGGGCGAAGGAATTAGTGGCATATTGATTGTGATAAACACGATACTTCCCCTCCTGCCCCAGTTTGAAGTAATTGTTGATATTTGCTTTTATCACAACATCCTTCTTGGGGGTCAGCCGGGACACTTCTCCTTGAGAGTTCACCACCAGAACCTTAGGAAACAAAGAATCATTTTAAAGATTCACTTCCCAGTATTTCTAGTTCTTTATTTATGATTTAGGCTTCAGTTGTCTGTCTATAAAAATACCCTGCATCAGTTTGTAGAAGCAAAAACTGAGTCGCAGGTTTCAGAGGTTTGTGAGTAAATAAGCTAAATGCTAACTTACAAGAAAAACCAGTTAACAAAAATAAAATGACTATGTCAAACAATATGCAGACTGCTAATTGCACTGAGCTCCCAACACTCAAACACTTCCTTCCTGGATAAATTGGGCTACTTAAAAAAACATAACAGAACCAAAACAAACCACCAAAAACCCAACAACCAACCTCCAGTTAAGCACAAAGTCATACCAGTGCAAAGGGTCACTGTCATACCACACTGCAGACAGCAACAGAGAGCAAGAGCAAAGGAGAAGGAAGAAGAAAGCTTCCTGTGATATTACCATCTCACTATTTGCTAATCCATTACTCCTCTTTTAAGCACTGTCTGCCAACATCACTCCTTCACTCCACGATAAAATGCATCATCATTTAAATAAACGCATTGTAATTTTCTCTAGAACATTTTCCGTACTTCTTTGATCTTTCCAAGCTGTGCACAAACCTCTCTGCTTTCTTTGTACACCTTATTTGTGTCACTTGGTGCAGCAGTGACCTGCTGCTGGCTTTTCAGCTGGCTCAGTTTGCTGTCTGGGTTCCGCAGTCTGGTGAGCATCCGCGTGGAGCCTGCAGCACCTCTCCCCCCACCTGGAGAATCACTTCTCTCCCCGTTGGATTTCTCTCCTGCCCAGGGGAAATGAAAAAAAAGTCTTTTAAAACAAACTTAAGAGCTGGAAGAGAAACGAAAAAAAGGCTTTTAAAACAAACTTAAGAGCTGGAAGTTTTCTAGTAATGTATGAAAGTTAGGAAAAGAGTAAGTTTAGTGAAGAGAAAATATGCAGAAAGGTGGAGACACCATCATCATCACTGTTACCTGTGTCATCTGAAGTGTGGGATCCTCTCTCTGCATTTTCAGCATCATCAAAAGTCCTAATGGAGTCATTGTGCCCAGAGCCCATCTCACTCCCACTGCTGTTCTCCACATCTGCCTGTGGAGGGGCAGCACATCCACTGCTGCTGTTGCTGGAGATCATCTGACCAGTTTCTTCTACAAAAGAACAACTTCATTTTTAGTTTTTTTTTTCTTTTCAATTGGACGAATGTAATTTCTTTAGGTTTTAAAGTTTTCATCAATAAAAGTTAGATGAACATATTTTGCTGGACTGGAGGGAAAGACTCATAAAATATTCATTCCCTTCAGTGCAGTTTTTGTTCTGTTTCGACCAGACTTTTACAGCTCTGAAGAGCTGAAATTCATACTTGTGTTTAAAACACATTCATATTTCATCCAAGACAATTTTTTCTACAGATGCACAGAGAACCCTCCACTGAGACTTTGTTTTGCATTTAGAATGCAGACTTCATAAAATCTGGTCTTCTGCAGTTTCTATCATTTTCTCCTTTGATTCTCTCGTGCTCTAGCTGTTCCTCAAAGCACACACCTTCCACTTCCCCTCGTTTTCCACCCAGTCTTTGACTGTCTCTTCTCCACCACATGAATCCTGAGCAATCCCACAGATTTCAGCTCAACTGGCACCACTGGATGTCTAAACACCTCTGCAAGCTGAAAATATCAGCCCCTTCCTTACAGCCTGATGGCTCTGGACGTGGCTTAAGGCTCACTGCAGTAGATCAGTTGTTGGCCCTCAGTTGTCCTTGTCACTGTCTGGACAGCTGTGGACAGTCCTGTCACCTCACCTGCTGCTAAGGTGGGTGTTGCTGTAGGACCTTTTGACTAAACATCAGTGAACTGCAGCTACCTACAAACAAATCACTCCAGCTCCCCAGGAAGAACAGTCTCCATCCCTCAAAACCCTCTTCTGGATTTGGTACCAGAGACACAGCTGAGCTGTTTGAAAACGACAAGATCTTTCTGTTTCTAGAATTCTTCCAAAGCATCAGGGATTCTGTTGTTGTTAACAAAGTTTAGAGAACAAAACCTGTGGAATATCCACTCCTAGCAGAAAGATGGATCAGGTAAATATTTTGGGATTCTTAGAGGATCCCTGACCTGAATGTGTCTTAATTTCTGTCTTTGCCCAGTGGATGACCATCACTGTTTGATCCATTTCCCTGTTTACCACGAGGGAAAATGGAACTGTTTCCCTGCCTGCTGTTTGGAGGAGAATGGAAGCACCCAAACCAGAGTGTTAGTAAAGACTAACATCCAATCTGCATTTAACAAGTATGGTGACTTTCTCCTCTAGCTTTGCATTTTACTCGTATTTTCCTCCTCTTTTGGGGCTAACAGCCTCCCTGATCCTGGGTCAGTGTCTTTCCTTTGCCCTCAAAGGAGAGACTCAAATACCAGAAAAGGAACACAAGCATCACTACAAATGCAATAAATTAGACATGAGCAAGAACCCTCTGCACATACACTAATTTAAAACTAAGCAAGAAGCTTTGGAAGGAGAAAAGGCCTTGGAAATAATATATAACGACAGATAGATAAGTGAACCTTTAAAACAAAATACAAACCCACTGATAGATAGATAAGTAAACCTTTAAAACAAAATACAAACCCACAAACGTGTCTGAAATGAAATTGCAGGATATGGACCTTTTCCATTAAACCTCTATACAGTTATTTAGCTTAAAAAGGGAAAAAAGAATGAAAACAGGCAAAAATATTTGGTCAATTATCTGAAATATGTGCTTGTTGTCTCATGCACTGGGACACTGTCTGTTCTAAGAAAGTCTATGAGGCTTCCAGATTTCAGATTGATCTTAGCTTTCATTTTGTCCTCCTGTTAAGAAAATTTATTACAAGGTTTGGATGCATTGACTTCCATAAGTTCAAGAACTGCACTCTGTATCTGCATGGAGAACTAGTTCTGTAGGAGGGAAAACATTTACTAGCACTGTTTAAAACATAGCACACCAAGTATGGCTCCACCACAGATTAGAGGATGTTTAGATTTTCAAGAACTGAAAACAAAACCCTAATCATTGTAACAGTAATCAGATGTTTAGAAAAACATTTGGTTATGTAGCAAAACTTGTACAGAATACACTGATAATTTAAGTTACACCTAATCAATCCCTAAAGCAAAAGTTTGGTTAGATGATTTAATGAAGTAGTATACAATATTACTTCTGAATCTCTGACATGGCAGAACAAAACATGGTAAAACACAAGAGCCCTGTGCTCATAATTCTGAAATCTGCTGAAAATTCCTAGCTTGACAATTTCAATCTTGACATTTCCGTGCAATGGTTTACTCAGGTGAATGAAATTGCTTTGTCTGTTAGTAATTACAAAGGTAAATGAGAGGCTAAAATAATAAACAAGCCAGCAGCAAATTAGAGTCCGAAATCAACTCTGACAGGATGCTAACAATCATCATGGATCACTATGAAAAACAAAACATACAGAAAACAGAAAATAAAAAGCTTAGCCATAGTCCTCTTTGGAAGGCATGGGAACAACAAATGCTGATGTCAGAGGACCACAAATTTCAAGCACTAGTTGCAAGAAAATTAACTTTGAAATGTTAATAATGACACCATAGCAGCAAGGGATGGCACTGCAAGCAAACAGCATGAGTGGTGTACACTGGGCATGGGTTTAGTGGACAAAGCAGAGAGAAAAACTGCACAGATTGCCCAAATTACAGAGGCATTGGTACCAGTGCCCTCTGTACCTGAGAGTTCCTGAGGGAGCTCTGCTGTCACCTTCTTCTCTGCCTCGTTGTTGCTCTCAAGGGTTTCTGCCTGACACCCCACCGAGTCCTTCCCTTCAGAGCAACTAGTGCCTCCTGCAGAAGGATTTGTGTTGTTGTCATCAGTGCTTGGTGTCACAGAGTTACTTTTATCCCCAACGACTGTTGCCTCTATAGTAAAACGCACAACAAAACTTTAGGGATATTCTTTATTATGCCTTAGGATGTCATTTGGTATCACCCATAGAAAGCACCTCAGCAGCTTCGCTTGTCTGTTTGATGATCTGAAAAATACTGAGCTTTTTCCTTTCTTTTTTCAGTTTGGGGTTTTTAATATGATCGTATTGTCTCAGAATTAAAGAACAAACCAATTCTGACGAGGACCAAGTTAAAAATGATGCAAGATGGCTTGCTACAAACATGCTGAGCACAACCTTGTAAGTGCCACCTGTGCCTCAAGGCATATGGTATATCTAGAAGTTAGCTGGGTAAGAGTAGGAAAATCGGTGAAATTACTTCACAAGACAAACAGCTACAATATACAAGCACAAAGGAACTGGCAAATATCACCTACTGCAAGAATATCTTAGGGAACCATACAAAAACAACTATCACGTTAGCACTCTAAGAAATGTGAGGCTCTTAGCTAAAGATTCACTTCACCTAAATGGAGCTCTTAGAGCACAGTCAGAGTTTCTTTACCTTCTATTTTCTCTTTTTCCACATCTTGTTCATTGGGTGTTTCCTCAATTTTATCCTGGTCTCCAGGTTCTTCCCTTCCCCTCTCAGCATCTGTCTGGTCATTATCAACATCACTTCTGGCCTTCTCTGCTTCATCATCTCCTGTGGCTTTATCTTCCACAATTTCTCCTTTTCTTGCTCTGATAATGTCCAAAATTTCATCTACAAGAGAAAGCATGTTGTCACCAATAAACAACAGACACCACCACAGAGCACAAACTCAATCCTGTTTCTTACATACAATAAACCAGGATTTGATTCCAAGTGCAACATCCATGCCCATTACACAAAACAGTCTCACCATTTGCTGCAGAAAGGAAAGACTTGTTGTTGCCCCTTGCTTTGTTGGTAAGGTCTTCTGTCACATCCATGTGCCGATGGACCTCCTCACGCATCTCATCCAGGGTTTTGCATAGGTCAGCTTCCCAGTAATCCTTGTCCAGGCACTCAATTAGCTCTGCCAGCTGGATCTTTGTGCTATAGTACCAGATTTTCTTATCTTTCTCACTTTCGGAATCTTCCTCTCTGCAGGAGCATTTAGAAAACATTCATTTCACAATATGTGGATAAATGACCAAAGTTAGTAGTTCTCTGCTTTGTGCAGAGCTGTGGAATGCCAATACCTGGGGGCAATCAACAAGCCACATGTGGTCTGCACACACTTTAGTCCTCAACACTCCTTTCCTGCTTCCCTCCCTTTCTGCATCCCCTCAGTTCTCATGACAACCTCCTCAGCAAAGCTTTTCAAGAGTCTCCTCAAAACTGGTTTGTCCCATCTGACAACAAGGTTTATTCTCATCATTTTTACTATCACTGCAACCAGTAATTTACTACAAAGTCTGAAACAATTTGAAAGGAAAGAAGGTACAGCTCCAGAATCCATAATGGGACGTTTCCGACTGCATATTCAGGAAAGAGCTAAGTTAGAAAATTCAAAGGGTAGAATGTCACACCTGTAAAATATTTTGTATTGGCATCTCTACAGCATCCACCTGTGAGAGGCTCAGTAAGGCACAGTATGATCCTTTGGAAAGATCCAGGGATTTCCACTGTTTATCTGGGTTACTCCATGACCCCACAAGCCCAGACACCACCACACGAGGCCCAGAGTACCAAAAGCTCCTCAGCCAGACCCAAGGCAGCTCCACAAACACCTCAGGTTACAGACCCTCCTGGAGCACTGGACAAGGCAAGGAGGATGCTCCAAGCAGCTGCTGGATTTCAGCAGAGAAGAATGGCCTCAGGGATTCAAACAAATGACCACAAAGCAACGTGGACCATTGTTGATCTATTGTCTTCCACACTGCATTTATGAAACAACTAATACTTGCAACTCAATCAGGATACTACTAAGGTAAGGTAGTTATGGGGTTAATAATGGCAATATAACCAAAATTCAACTACGAAGTTGTCACAACCATCACTACAAAACAGACTGTTGGCTTTGATGGTCAAACCTAGTGTATTGCAAAGAAATACTCTTATCTTACTCAAAAAGGCCTTTGCTCATGAAAAGCAACTAATTCCCCTTTACCTTTTTACTCCCCTCAACTCTCAGGAACTTCCCATGGGTTTGAGCCACACCAACCTGTGACATTTGACAAGTTTTCTCAGAAAACAGCTCCTTTCAGGACAACACCAAATAGTAAAGCTGGACACTGACAACCATTTGACTCTCTGGAATACTCTAAGCCTGCAGACTTCCATGTTCAAGCAAAGTCCTGCTTAAACCATGTTTCCTCTAAACCAAGAGTTATTTACCAGCAAGAGAAATGACAGCACTTTTATTATTAGTGGTGAACAAAAGCCACAGAAAAGGAAGATAAAGGCAAACACTCAAAAATCAAGATGGCAGGGGAGAAGAGAATGCAAGAACAGAGCTTTACATTTTGAGGGATGAAACAATGCTTGACTAAAAGGACAGGGAATGTGCCTCCTGAGCTTCCCCTGGCAAATGGCCCAGGGAAGTGGCAAGTGCAAGACCCCAGCAGAGCAGCAATCCATGCTGCTGTTTATCCTTTATTTCTCAGCTCACTAAAAAGGGAACTTTAACCTCCTGTGTTGAGCCCCCAGCTCATTACAGGATTATCTGCTATAGATAATGCCATTTATACATCTTTTTGTATGACCCAGATATGCAACAATACAAATGCTTTATACAGAATCATACAGAATCACTTTGGTTGCAAAAGACCTTTGAGCCCAAGTCCAACCATATATTCTCCTGACTCAAGGAAGGCTGTGCCTGCACCACTCCCCAGACAAGCAGCTCAAGCACAGAGACTGGTACACCTTGCTTCAATTTTGATGGTCATCATCCAAGTATTTCCTTGGAGCACACAGCAGAACTCCTTCCATGCAATCTATTTTGGCCAAGCTAGTTAAGATTTAAATTCACAATTAAACGTTTCAAGTTAACTTTCCCTGAGCATCTTATTGCATTTGCTGAAGGGACACTGCTTTTACCCTCTGAAGAAATCACAAAGAGATGGAAAACTGCAGGGCTGCACAATGACTGATTCCCAGTGTTTTTCCTGGAGAAGTCAGCCAGATTTGCCAGCCTGGTGCTGGACAGGTCTGCTGAGTCTCCAGGGGACTCAGTTGAGTCACATACAATACGTGAGGCCAAGGAGGGAGAACAGAATCACATGAGTGTTTCCTACCTCTCTAAGCCTCCTCTGCTGCCAGGAACTATTCCCTGGCAGGCTGTAGAGGCAAGTTTGAAGACTGATAAAAACAACACCACAGAAGATGCTAGAAACTTTCAAGCAAAGCAATAATGAAGAATTCATTAGTAGCAGCAGCAGTAGATCTCTCTCTCTTCCTGTCTCCTGGGCTGATACAATTAGAAACTGAAGAATTCAGTAAGTTGTTATAAGCAATCCATTCAAATAAACCCCAAACCCTTATAATTAATTGGAGAAAATAGAGGAGGATCCCCTAAGAACATAAACAGCATGAGAAATCTTGCAAGAAAAAGGTGAAGCAGCTTTGACTGTCGAGGAAGATATGCACAACTCGGGAATAACAATGTGTGTCCTATTTCTGCTATCAAAATGAAAGCCAAACAGTGTTTCTTTCACAGACACTTGGTAAATCCAGAGCATCTCAATATCTCTAGAAAGATAACTGGATAAAACACTGCAGGAGTTTACTAGGACAATGCAAGTCCAAGTCCTAAATTTCCCAAGTTGTTAACTTGCAGAAATTATCTTCCCAAGAACAACTAACACAACTGACCCAGAGGCATCAGCCTGAAATTGTAAACAGCTTGAAATAAAAACCTCAGGAATTAATTTTATTTTCCCCCTTTTTTTTTGGTTTTCATCTTCTTGATAATTTGCTCATGGGGATGCATGAGGAGACCTCCTCAATGTCCACTTTGCCTCTTGGTAAAGAGGGAAACTCACAGCGAATGGTTTAAACAAGGCAAGAGATGGAAACAAAAGTATCAGTGAATAACAAGTCTACAAAACCCTTTAAGAGGTGGGAAAAGCAGCAGCATGATGGATTTACGGCATTTAAAGGGGGAAAGGCGAGAAGTAAAAACCCTTTGGAAAAACAAAAAACTCACAAGAATTTGGGATTTCAGTTCTCTAATCCCCCTGGGCAAGATTTCAAATCAGTATTTGTGCAGATTATTTTTAGATCTATTAGTTTCCTCTGATACAGTTGATCACATGGCACTGGAGGATACACTATTCATTTTAATGAAGCTGATATGGTAACATCATTTCAGGAACCTCAGGTTTTATCTCTGAGCAGTTTTAAGTCCTCCTGCAGTTATCCAAGATATCAGGTGTGGCTTGATCTTGCTCAGGATATCTATGCAGAATGTTTGGCTCTGCCACACAGCTTCCTGAACTGAAAGGACATGGAAAACTGAAAGAACAGAGTTCAATGTCCATGTGAGTTGTTAGAGTTCCCCTGGAATTTAGTGGTGTGGTACATAATTTTGCCCCCTCAGGAAGTGGCATTAGGACAAAGTTTTAAGGCACGTTATGCATACATTTAATTATGCCAAAGTTGTCTGAGAAGTCCAGTGGAATTGACAGATTCTGAGCATCCCACACTGCACTGTTCAGGTACTGCTGCTGCACATCTGCCAGAACAACAGTCTGTCTTCATAAAACCTGATTTATTATTGCTGAAACCAATGATTTGCCCACTGAACTCCTAACAGCAATGCAGAATATTGTTTTCTAAAAACTCAATGCATTTAACCTTTGAAGATGTCTCTTCTCTGCAGTTAAAATTATTACCAATGTGCTGGAGAGAAACAACTTTCAGATGTGCAGATTTCCAAGGATCACAGAGCACCTGCAGGATTTATTTCAGTTTAAAATACATTGAAGTACTGACTGCATCAAAACCTGCTGA
>NW_008675343.1:22912-31164 GCF_000695815.1 Acanthisitta chloris
GAAAAAACAGATCGAGTTCAGTTAAAAATAATTACCAATCTGCCTGCATATATGGAGGGGAAAAAATCTGCCTATTTATCTTACAATCACCTCCTGAGTGAGTGACTGGGTTTTCCATGTTAATCCCCAGACCTAATGGCAAGCAGAACAGAATTCTTCTGCCAGTACAGTAGAGCAGACAAACCCAACTTCAGAACAGCCTTTTCCTCAAAAGTTTGAGAGGGAAGACACAAAACCATGCACAGAGGGGACCATAAGTTATTAAAGCACAAGTAGCTCGAGCAAAAATAATCCCAGTTGCATGTCCTTCCCAACCAGGCTTCTTGTGAATATCAAACTTTCAACACATTTTCTAGAAACAGAAGGCAGAAAAATCTGCATGAGGCAAGGGAAGAAGTGGGATAGCGACAGCTCCAGGCTGCCCATCACATCCTGGGGAACCATCTGAACCATCCACCACTCCCTGCAGAGCATGAGACTCAGCACAAACATGGAGTACACAGAAAGCTAAGGGTACAAAAGATTCCCCTGCATCTTTTAAAAGATCACTTGACACTACTGTGGCATTTATAACCCAGGGTAACTAAAAATAATCAAGCATGGGCTCTTTTTTTAGAAAAGTGCGAAAGGTGTGACAGAAGAACACAGGAAACAGAGCAGAGATAATTAATACTTAGAGCATCAGCTCACAATACATCAGAGAAAGAGCAACAGATTCTAAAGGACTAACAGGAGTCCTTAGAAGTGTCTTTGCAAGGTTTAACACCATCCACAGTCCTCACAGTCCCTTTTGAAGACACTGACTAATACCTTAACATTCACTGTAACCTGTTCTGATGAGATTCTGTTAAGGCACCAAGCTGTGGCTTATTTTCTCCAGAACACTGAATGGAAAATCGTATTTGAGAGCTTTAGTAAAAACTCTTCATTTCTCCTAAATTAACAATACCACTGATTTCACTGACATGCTATTTCTCCTCCGTTATGAGAACAATTAGATAAGAACTGGCTTTTACAAGAAATCCCCATCTTCAGCTATTTCCTGAGAAAAATCTACAAGTGTCTTTATAATTTCAGATTCAGCTTTTCAGGTAAAAAACCAGGGCACAGAGCCCGCACTAACAAGGGTTTGATTGTTGTTCACATGTTTTGAGATACATTAGTATCTCAAGAGCAATCAGTAAAGTTTCAGCTTTAAAGGCAGAGCAGCAAACCAGGACCTGCCAGCCAAGCACTGCTCAAGCAGGTGATACACCACATGTTCTACACACTGTGTGATCCCAAAGAGTTAAACTTCTCTTCAGTAACTTCTATAAGAAACTGGAGAGTTCTCATTATAATTCCATTTTTTCCCCACTCACATTCGTGTGTTTTAGGCACATTCATATGAAGCCTGAGGCTTTGACTTTTCTTCCTTTTTAGATACAGATTGAGAATTTTAATTTTGGATAAATATGAAGGATTAATTACAGGGACTTTAGAGATCTACTTAGAAACCAGCAAGAATGGCCTTGTCTAGAGAAAGAACAACTTGAGGATGGCAACAGCAACTTCCAGGCCATATTAAAACACACCAATGCAATATCATTGTTGGGAAATGTACTCACATGATGATTCTCCTGTTCAGGAACCAGTATTTTCTCCTATGCCTGTCGTATCCGATGGGTTCGTGTCGGATGTAGGGTTTATTTTTTTGGATTTCAGCAACACAGTCAGTCACTCCAGGCACCTTATGTGCTACACAGACCTCACACTGCCACTCGTCTTCTGGGACCTCTTCAAGAGGTGGTTTCACACACTCCAAATGGTACACGGCTGAGCAAGTTTCACAGCAAAGCAAATCCCCAAGTTTGTGACAAACCCTACAATGATCATCATACTGAATGACACCTTCTGACATTAACTCCTCACGTGCAATGTTTGTTGTAAGAAACTGATCCACTAAGAACTGCAGGACTTTGATTTTATTCTCTACTGGTCCATAAGGATAGTCCTCTGTCTCTTGGTAAGGAAGAACATGATGGTATTCCTTGTCACTCTCACAATAAACCCGCAGAACCTCTGGCCACGTCATCCCATCTATGAAATACAAAGTGGAATTAACGCTATCTTTGAGGTCAGCAGGTCCAAAGGTAGTATTTGAAGTGTCTTCTTCACGTAAAACTGCTTTTAAAAGCACTATATGCATCTCTGCCATAAGTGTGCACTGCTCTTGACTTACCAGAGCAGCACAGAAGTCCTCAAAACGAAAAGGAGAGAGGCGTAAAACAGTGCCAAAGTTCCTTAGTACCTCATAGATGGCAATAACATTCATTATATGCTCACTAGGCACCATTAAGTCCTCTGAGGATTTAGGAAACTCCAAGGGTGGGATATCCTTTTCTTCCAATATTGGAGAACGAGGACGATGTGCTCTTTGTCTTCTCCTACCTGGAATAAAAAACAACAGTGAGAATTTTGCTATTCACAGGTCAACATGGTTAAATATCTATCACCAATGGCTGTGTCCAACTTCCTAAACTATTGCAAATCAAGGATTCACACCTTCACAGCTATATAAATGTGACAGCTCAGCTACTAATCTCATGCTTTAACTAACAGTATGGAAATACACTGCAAGATATCTGAAGTTTTGCTTTAGAGGTGAGTTTCAGCCAGTTTGGATGTCACCATTAGAGGAAATTGTTCTCTGCAGTATTTGTCCACTCCCTTCCATACTCCAAGTCTAACAGGGGGAAGCCCTGCTAAGGGGTTCTCTGCAGTATTTGTCCAACCCATCCCACTCCCTTCCATACTCCCAGTCTAACAGGGGGAAGCCCTGCTAAGGCAGGAGACACCCAAATACAGATCCTGCTGAGCCTGAAACATCATCATCAAAACTGATGTGTTGAAAAGGGACACAGTTACCAGAAAGGAAAAGAAGTATCTCGATACATAACCAGTGATTCCAGCAGAAAAATAAACCAATCCCTGAGCTGCTATGGCAAGAGGATACCTGATATATCTCTCCCTTTCCAACCTTAAAGAACCAACTCTTATGCAACCAACGACACCCTCGCACAGTGTAGGATGAGCTGCCAGATGTTTCCATTACAGGAGTAATGGGTCAACATCATCTGTGGACAAAAATAACTTTCCAAGTTTAGTGAAGTTTGAGTTCTGCCTGTGGAAAATGCAAGAACCCTGCTAGGACTGTCTTCCAACACGCTGCTGCCCTGGAAAATGTTTGATCATGGCAAACACATACACACAGGCTTCAAAGGCACAGAGTGCAATAAACATCTCTACTAAACCCAACTCCTCTGTCACCACGATCCAAAATCATATGAGCACAAACCATAGCTGGTTCCACTCAAATACCTCAAAGCAAAAAGCACACACTCACACATTAAACTACTCCAGAGCCCCAAAGCTTCCCTCAGTACTGCAGGACGTGTAGGACCAGTCCTGGTTGGCCATGCAGGACAACAACAATGCAGAACAGACATTCTGAAACCTCTAATGGTCCTCACAGAGTCCAAATACCACAAAACCCTCTCAGACTATCAACTAGGAACCTTTCCAGTGTTTGCAATTGTAGCAGAAAAATGTGTGTCACACAGTTAAGCCTCAGGACAGCCCTGAGAGAGAGAGCAGCAGGGACATTAACCCTGCTACACCTAAACGAACCAGAGAGGACAACCCCCCCAAGAATTTAAAGGCAAATCAGAATGAAGGATCACTGCTGAGTAAAGCAAAGACTATTTCCTCCCATGCACTGAAATTTTCCACTCCAATAACAAAAATTTAATTGTCCTATGTGTTGCTTTTATCCTTCACTGAAAAAATGACTCCCAATGTACCAACTTTGCTGTTGTCTCTCGCAAGACATAACCACAGGTGTAGAACCACAGAACTGTTCACGTTGGAAAAGATCACCAAGTCCAACCTTCAACCCAGCACCATGTCCACCACTGAGCCATGTCCTCAAATGCCACATCCACATGTTTTCTGAGCATTTCCCTGGGCAGCCTGTGCCAATGGTGAAAAACAATTTCCCAGCATCTAAGCTAAACCTCCCTGGGCACAACACAATGTGTATCTGCTACATCAAATTTTAGCAGATCAAAAAGCAGAACTTTAACTCAAGGCATTCCTAGCACGTTCTCAGAGTTACCAAGTTCTCCAACATTTCCTCTTACAAAGGAAGCACATGGATGCAGCCAGAGGTCTAGAACATACACGTTTCATTCATGCACTGCTTTGTGTTACTCCTCAGCTGCAGCACAGCTAGGATCTCATGCCCTCAACACTCCCAGCCACGCTGTGAACCACACACCACAGCTCCAGAGCTCTAAGCCTTTCTCTTTGGGGACACTGAGCTGCTTTCAACAATTCTGAACAGCATATAAACTGGTTTCCAGACCTAAAAAAGGAAAGCATTCGAGGATGTGGAGTATTTTAGAAACTGTATGCTGCTTGAGTGACTTAGCAGCACAGTATTTCAATCTATATTTACTTTTTCTTTCCAATTCCACTTTCAATTTGTTATCAATATTTGCTGTACTTGAGCTGCAGAGAATCTGAAGCTGAGAAGAAAACCACAAAGTGTGATTTGGAAATTCAGAAATTTGTGCTTAAACACATTCCTGATTGATGCATCAACTGTGACCTCAAGAAATACTCCGAGCACCTTTAAAAAAAACCCCAAGCAGCCCAATATCTCCAGTGAACATGATGGACAACCCGCCAAGGTGCTCATAAATCCTGAAGCATTTTAAGTAGCTGCTGAAGTTAAATTAAAAGTTCAGGTCACTGGAATATGATCTAATGATGCCAAAGTGCCACAGACTCTCGAGCTGAAATGTTTGTGTTCTGCTGTGGATGGATGATCTCTCCCCTTGCCACCAGCTTGGACAGCTGAGGAAAGGCAGTGTAGAGTTCTGCACTCCAAGTGAGGCCTCCAGGCTCCTTTGTGATCCTGATAACTCCAGTTTCACTGCTGACAACCCACACAGCTCACCTGCTTCCAAGCAGCTTCACCTTCTGTGAAGGTTTCTCAAGATCACAGTTCATGTTTACCCAACTGTGCCTCAAACACAAAAATCCCTCAGATGTTCAAGAAAACCCTTTCCTACAATAAACATATCTAACTAGCCAACCTCTTCAAGGACAATTTCCTTTTCCACAAGGCAAACTGACCAGTGTTGGAATCTGACATTCACTGGCAGACACCACTCAACCTCTGGTCTCTTCACACATTTCATTTTACTCCAAATTGTTTTAGAGGTTGTAGGATTTCACAACTTTTTTATTTTAACTTGTTGCCATTTGTTAAAGATTTCAGCCTCCACAGGAAATTTTTCTTTCAAGTAGAAATAGTATGTCCTATTTTGTCTAAAACAAAAAGCATCAAGAGAATCCCAGAGCAGGTTCCTGCTCCTTTAAGCACTGCCACCTGACTGACCACACTCCAAACCAATTCTCCATGTGTTTACTATTGGTTAAAGAAATCTCCTCACTGAAATTTCCCAAAAAGGGCTGCAGTTTTATTACATGCAAATTGTGTACTTCTAAGATCATTTCTGCATATCAACTAAGTCTCTGAACCAAACTTCACCTCCAAGTTTCAGACAGTACAAAGGGACAAAACATCATTTCTATACCACTCAAATTCCACAGCTTTATTTGTCAATGGCCTATTGCTGCCATGATTGGACTATTGACAGGATCCAGATCATCTTGAGTGTCTTGGAATTATACTTGTGTCTCTGAAATGGCATTCCTTGGCATTCCTTCTCCCTGTCTCCCAGAGTGAAGCAGCCTGCACTGGTTACCTGTCCCTATTTCAAATTCTCTAGTTGAAGAGCTGCCTGCAATTAAGATTAAAGAGTAAACAATTTTATTCCCATGGTACATTTAATTAGAGATATTGATAATTATAGTCTCCACTTACCATAATCTACTGAAATAATTCGTATTACAAATATTTAAGCAAACACACTAACGATATTTGAAATAAAATGAAGCTACTGAGGTAACAGGCTGAGCACCCAAAACCAGAATTTACTTAGAAAACCCAAACCTTGGCTTATTTTTTTTTAAATTTCCATCTATTCAGCCTACTTGGTTCAAATGTTGACCTTTCCCCAATTTAGAAATGAAATGGAGTTTAAAAGGGCAGAAATCTTGTCTCCATTTTCATTCACAGACTGAAAAAAAAAGAAAAGGGAAAGTCACATCTATTCTAACACAGGACAATAAGGAACTTAAAACTACTTGAACCATCTCTAACATGTCTCCTGGTTTCTGCAGACAGTTCTATGACAGAGTACCTGAATGAACTGTTGACAGCAGTGTCCAGGATACTAAAAGGCTGCACCATGACTAAATATGACTTTCATGCTCTTGGTGCTCTAGTTGTATCCCAATCACCACACATGTAGCCCAACAACAAACAAACAAAACAAAACAAAAAAAATAAAAAAAATCACACAAATCTAGTTTTGCCTTGTCTCTCAGAAATCTAGTTTTGCCTTGTCTCACAGATGCCACACGTCCCTCCCCTCCAGCTGCACAGCAGCAGCTAACACCACCTTTCAGCCCAACGTGCTTCAAGGAATGGCCTGGTGGACAGAGGTCCCACAGAACAGACCTTCTGCCAAACCACTGTCATGTTTAAACAGGGACAGAGTGGTAGCTGCACTGGTATCACCTAAGAAAACACACTGGTCCTAGCATTTCTTGATTTGAAAGTTCACAGCTGGTCTCATTTCACTTCTCTAGAAACTTTCCCTTCCTCATCGTTTCTCAGCACTTGGGCACTGAGTCTAGCTCAGAGTTTCTGCTCACAGTGGCCACAGAGAGGATAAACTTGACAGAGCACTGGGGAGAGACAGACTGAGGAGTTTCAGGTACTTCAGTGATCTGTCACAGAAGGGGGAAAAATACAGAACAAACCTCCCCTCCGGTCATACTCCCCAGAACTGACCCCAGCAAGTGAAGAGACTTGCAATTTTCCCCCAAAAAGAGATTCACTTCTGGCTTCAAGCTCCACAAGTCAAGTCCAACCACAGTACTCTTACATAAAAGTCCATCTTTAGTAAAGAAGAACTGGGTTGGTTTTGTTTTCCAGACCATGAGTCACTGCAGAAACTTCTCAACATAAAGACCAATTGGCAGTTGTATAGATGTCCTGGAAGCAGGAGTACTCCTCAGAGCAGACTCCCTCTCCTATGTTTTCCTTCCTCCTGGAAACTTTCCCTTTTGACTGCCTCAAACTGCCCAAGACTGTTCTATTTTGGTTTGGCTTTAATAAACACACACTTGCTGTCCCACACTCCTGCCCTGCACCAGGCATGTTTCAAATGAGACTGTGCAGCAACTCACAAGTTCTTGTTAGATATCACTGAGAAAACTGCCAACAGTTAATGAAAATGCATAAGAGAATGATTTCTGGGGTGTTTTTTTCCTTCCTTTCCCAGCAGAATGCAGGAACTGGATAGAGCTGCATGTTTGTCACAGCCATATCCAAACTGGTTCCTTAATTAAAAGTCAACTTTTGGGGAGAACATTTGCCCAGCATACGCCAAAGAAAAAGCAATAAAGTGAATGAGCTTAACATAAAATAAGAATATATTATGAAAAGCAGCACCAAAATAGAAAAAGCTCAATCTTTTCCTTGGGATGGGCCAAAATTAAAGGCTTTGACTTGTCCAAACCAGTTTCTTCCCTTTTAAAATTGCCAACCTGATCATCAATGCGTTTCTAATATTGACTCGTCAAACAACCTCTTCCAGAAACATTTTCTGAAAGAACAAGGTGCATTTGTACCTACTTGTAGGTGCAGCTGCAATATGAATACTGCTCTGCAATAATCACACCCAACCCAATGTATTTATTTTGCCCAGAAACAAACCCAAAAATAAAAACCCCAACCATAAACCAGATTAAACTTAAAATCAAAGCCCACATTAAAAATGAGACATTCCAAGCATCACAAGAGCTTTGGAAGTTGAAGATGCAGAAATACCTGGTGATTCTAGTAGATCCTGAGAGCAGCCACAGCACACAAACTCTCACACGTGCTCCTCAGTCTGACTCTGCCTTGCACAAAACTAGGTCTTTATGTTCCTTCAAAACTCTTCCAAACCCTTTGGCTGCTTCTTTTTTCCAGCTGGTACATCTGTCAGCAGAGCACTATAAACCAAACGAGGGTTCTCTGCTGATTTTACGCTCAGAAGTTAATTCCTGAACATTAGGGCCACCAGCAC
>NW_008675343.1:31198-35399 GCF_000695815.1 Acanthisitta chloris
TGGATAACACTGCAAGGCAAGCAGCAGATGAGATCCCACACTGCCACTCCGAGCAGGACTCAGAGGCACAACCCTTTTCTGCCTGGAATCAGGCAAAGAAGAAAGCGACCAAAAAAAACAACCAGCACTAACAATGACTTTCAGGAACGTTGTGACAGGCAATTTCTTCTCTGGGACACACTCAGGGGAAGTTGTAACTCATGTCAGCAGTTAGTGAGCTCTCTGAGCCCCAATCTACTAACTCCACACTTCACCTCACACCAGGTCTGTGCAAAACAACGACCAGTCAGGGAATTTTACTGCAGTGTGACCTACCCCAAGAAGTTCGCCCAACAAACTCATCTTCAATTGTTCTACTTCTTCCAACACACACACTTCGATGAGGCATTTCCTGCACAAAGCTTCTTAGACGACTGAAGTGACACTCTACACAGATAAACTGTCAATCTGCATGTCAATACAACAGGATCAGCCCCAGATTTACTCGTTGTGCCTTTACACAGTTTCTTTGTTACGACTCCTGCATTTCTGCAAGATGAATCAGTGATAGTTCCCTCTAGAGCACAAATCCCAGTGCAGACAACAGAGTGGAAAACCAAAAGCATGCCAGATTTAATTCGGAGAAGGCAGCCCAGGTAAGGTGTTTGGGAGGTGTGGATCTCACTGGTGTATCTCAATGTCTCCATTTAAACCATTCTTCAGGAGCATGAAAATGCGTTCAGATCCAAAATTACTACAGACACAAAATGCAGCACTTGACTTCCAGTTAAACTCTTGCACTCTGAAGACAAAAACACACTGGTCAAGTAACTGGTTAATAACAGAAGTGATGGTCAATCCCTGCAAAGGCTCTGACTAGCAAAATCCATCTAAAATATTATCTAACGTATTTTAAGACAAATATTTTGGCTCCCAACTCCACTGTTGTGTATTTGCTTGGTTGATAGACTGATGATGATGATCTCAGCCAAAATCTAGCTCTTTTCCTAGTTTTGGATGAAGAAAAATCAAGAAGCAAGAAATGAAGGACTTGTAGGCATCTCCATTAAACCCTTCTCTTAAAATTCTGCAACATAGGGAAAATACTTCATTATAATGCAATGGTGACAAGCCTAAAGCAGAATTCAGAGTGGACAGGGAATGGCAAAAACATTTAGTGATCCAAGATATACAGGATACCTGTCCTAACAGCACATCTACCTCCGGGGGACACAGAGGGGTGAGAAAGGGATGTTACACACAATCTCTACCAAACTCTGCCCAGCAGAAGAACAAGAAATGGTAAGTGTCATACGGATTCACACAATGTTTTTACTGTGCCATTACTAAGTGGTGTATTAAAGACATTTTATCTTTCCTAAGATTGTTGCTTCTTTAAATACTTTAATAATATTACAACAAAAAATGTACTCCTAGATCTAAGTTCAAGATAAATCCATCTCCCAATCAGAGCACAAAAACGGAGCCTTTCTTGGCTAGAGACGTTGCTCTGTGATCTTTTAATTCATTGTTCAATGTAAGTTTGAAAAAACCTGTAAAAGGCTGTCAGTCATTTAAGTGGGAAGAGATTTAGGTGGAAAAGCTTGGCTGGCAGCAGAGTTTGATTGGGATGGCAGTTTTTCAACACCCTGCTCCTCAGAAAATAAACTCTTCAGCCCCTAAGACTCCATCCTGCAAGTGGCTGTAATTCAGGCTGCACATGAAGATAAGAGAAGGAGAATTGTTCACCATCTCTGGTAGCAAAACCTGCACCATTCTGTCAGGGAGCACTTTAACCCAAAGGAGGAGATGCTCCTCCCAGCCCTCAGTTCCCCACAGAACTCTGGCACTGTGTAATGCAATTTGTCTGGTTTGAAGACAAAGGTGTACAGAAAAACCTGTACCTAAACACAGCTAGAGACAGCTCAGTGTGCACCTGAGCCAAAGGGCCCTGCAGCCCCTGAAGGAGTGCTGAAGGCTCATCAACTGTGCCCATCCTGCTCTCAACTCCTCTCTGTCAGGTCCTGATCTCAGGTGAACCTTTCCTCGGCTGTTAATGCTGTTCTGGTGTCAAACATCTCCTCCTGGATTATGGCAAGACTAAGATCTTTTCCATTAGTGCCACCACCACACAGCAGTGCTCCCAGTGTGGCTACCTGTCCAGGGTAAGACAGACTGAGCTGACTGAATGAAGAGAAGTTTGCACTTTCTTTGCAGAAGGGCAACAGCATGTCTGGGAGAGAGAGGGAGAGAGAGGGAGGGAGAGGGAGGGAGACCTTTAGGCAAATCCCAAACTAAATAGAACCACCAGCAAATTGCCAAAATAACAACGTAGATGTTTTAACTCACAAAAGTGCAAAGAAAAGGCACCTAAGGATGAGAATGCTGAAACTTACAGTTAACTCAAGTCACCCTGAGCCAGTGAGAAATAAACATATGAATTATCAAAATGGTTTCTGATACACCTAAATACCATATAAAACCTGTCTCTGCTTGTACAACAATGCACACAGAGCTATCCTGGGATTTGCCAAAGCACTTAGCACACCTGAAGAGCTGAGAACACCCAAACTCTGCACAACTCACTTGACACCTGGATGCTCATCTGAATAAACACTTCCCTGACCTAGACAGCTAAAACCATAAAAACATGATTTTCCTGACAAAAACACTTTGCAAAAAATGTAATAAAAACTCAAGTTACCACAGATAAGCAGAAAATGAAGACTTAAAAGTCAAGAGAGCACTTGAGAGGTTTTTTTTCCTTCTGTGAAGTCAGAGCTCAAGCTTTAAAGTTATAAATACTCATAAAATTTCGATGTGATTGCAGGACATCCCTGCAACAGGTAAACCAACACCTTGTTTTTACCATGCTTTTACTAAACTCATTTAGTAATGTTTTCACTTAGTGATGTCCTTATTTTGATTCTTTTAGACCCTTGAACATATAGATATAGATTAAAAATAGCCATACAGAGCTTTTTAAAGGACTATTATGAAGTCACATAATGAGCTGATACCATTAACTCACCAAAATAAAAGCAAATGACACGTTTAGCAGTCACTAATTCTCCCTTTTAACTACTCCAAATTACATTCCTTTCTGAATTAAGCTGCACCAACAACCTGTTCCTCCTCCCTCCAGACAGGCCAAAGAACTTGCACAGCAGCAGTGGCTGCTGCAGCCCAAATCATAGTAGGTGTTTAATTACTGCCCTGGTTCAGAGACTTTAAAAAAAAAAAAAAAAGGAAAATAAAATATTCTAACCTTGAACACCATTCTGGAATGAGTTCAAATAAATCCAAAGTGCTTAAGTGTAAATAAAGGAATTTTTGAAGCTTGAAGCCCACATGGTTAATGAACCAATTAAGGACAAGCAGCAGTGCAAGCCTTAAAAATTTGAGCCCAAATTTTCCACTGGAATGAAAAAAATTTTTTCAAATCACAATTATACTTAACAAGTTTTAACCCCAACCTGAGTTTTAAAGGTTGCTACACCTTAGGATAAATGCAGTATTTAAACCCAAGAGTTATGACTCAACCTCCACCTCTTGATCTCTGTGTTGAGCCAAAATCAGGTCTGCACCCTTGCAATGAGGCCTTGGGCACTTTTCCCCAAACTATAACAATGCAATCTCCATTTTGAACAATGCACCTCATTTCCCTCCTTAGAAAGCTACTTTTGTCTTAAAACCAGTGCATGCTGGATCCAGGCACAACTTTGACCCGAGAGCCTGAAAATTTTCGGTCTTTGTGGCTTTTTGGGTTTTTTTTCAGGCCACTTCGAGTCGCATGTGCTTCCTCCCCTTTCAACACCAAGCACAAACCATCCCATCCTTTCCTGCGCTGAGCTACAGGGACCTGTTCGCAAGGCATGCCCCTCGTTCTCCCTGCTTTTCACTTTGAAGCCAGCGCTCCACACACTTCTGACATTGTTCGCAGCACGTTCTGGCGTGTCACACATTTCTGCAGCCACCAGAACCTCCAGGCACGTTGGCCAAGCATCCCCTGGTTGCGGCCGGCGCTGCCCTCCCTCCTCCCGGCGCTGTGTTTGTCAGCATCCCCCGCCGCTCCCGCAGCGCTGGGGGTGCCAGGGGGTACTGAGCCCTGTGCCTCGAGTGCTGCCCGGCGAACCTTCCCCCGGCACGGCGGGCAGAAGGCGAGCGGACCGTGCTGCCAGCCCGGAGGGAGCTGGCCCAGCGCCTCCCACTCTACCTGGGG
>NW_008675344.1:0-881 GCF_000695815.1 Acanthisitta chloris
CCCTCGCAGCCTACACCCCCCGCCGCGCCCTTCCTTCCTCGTGGAGCATCCTGTATCCCTTGCCCCCAGGCACAACACCTCCCCTTCCCGATTACAGGGATGGGTGCAGGTCCTGCCCCCAGCACCCTGCTTTGGGAACACTGCTGCAGCTGGGGCCCCAAAACCTCCGAGCAGCTGCCAGGGCTGCTGCCTCCTCTGCCCCGGGTGGGTTGGGGTGGGAGGGAGAAACAGGACAGGACGCTGCCTGCGCTCAGTCACGGGGCTGGGAATGGGAGTGTGGGGCATGGATACAGCACAGTCCACAGCTCAAGGGGTAGATGGGTGATGCCTACAGAGATTTCAGCTGCTTGCTGTCAGGGAGCAGGACCAGGGCTGTGCCCAGCAGGGAGATGAGCCATGAGCTGAGGGCAACAGTAGCACGGGCAGGGCAGGGCCCTTAGCCAGTCCCACAGCACCTGGGCAGGATTCTGATCCCAACATTCCCAGGCAAGGAGAGGTCGAGTCAGGGTCTGGAATCAATCCAAGGGACTTCCATAGGATCAAAGCTACCTACAATACACACTCGCCCTAAAAAAACCTAGTCACTAAGTGAGGATCAGGCACAGATACACCTACTGCATAGTTCACACCAGCTCTGAAGGCTTGAGCTTAAATGGAATTCCTGGGATCATGAAGAAGGTGCAGATGGGGCCAGACACAGGAATTAAAGCCTATTAGTGCATGCTGTGTGAAGGATATTTGCAGGATACAGTAATGTGATGTATCTGGCCTGTGGAGATGCACGTTTAAAATATTCTTTGTTCGTTATTAGTTAAATATTTTAGCAAGAGCTCAACAATCATTCAGAATCTGAAATGGAGGAATCTGACATACCACCAGCT
>NW_008675344.1:912-2877 GCF_000695815.1 Acanthisitta chloris
ACTGTCACTAGATGCAGACCAGTCTTCTGACCAGGACCAGTTATCTCTCATTGAATATTGCATGTCACCTATGGGTGAACTGCCAGGTCTCAAAGTCAGGATGTGCATGTCTGACTTTATAGAGGATGGCAGTAACACACCAGAGACTGCATCACTGGCAACTGTAGTCGCATCTAAAGAGACTACATGTGAAACATTGGAAGAGCCAGTAGTGTATGAAGACCCCTTTGAAGCCTCTGTGAACTACCTGGAGAAACATCAAATTCAGCAGATATTTCAGGTGAAATACATATTTCCCTTTGACTTATAGAGGCTTACTTGAGAAGCTTGGCCTCAAGTTAGCTTCCCCAGATCCCTCCTGGTCCTGTGCTTTCTTAAGTGTAATCGTAAGAAAAACAGTACAAAAGGACCCTTGATCATCTTTGGTGTCTGAAAGAGGTGCTTACTTTTTAAAATGCAGATAGCCTTGGAGCAGAAAGTGCAGCCACCCATCTGCCCAAGGATCAATAATACTTTCCTTCTGTCTGTCTCAGGAAATTGCAGAAAAATTGGTGTACCATAGGCCTGATGACCCCTTGGAGTTCATATTGCTGCAGGTATGGTGTCTTGCTGGGGCTCAGCAAGGACTCTCTGCTAGAGCCACAGCAGAAAGCCAGGTTAGCTGAGCACACCAGTGTCATGGTCAACCCCAGACTGTTACTTTCACTGTGTGTCTGTTCACTTGGGAGGAGGAAAAGCATAGGGAAAAAGCAGAGTGCCTGGGGTGGAAGGGACCATGTGTGCTTTAAAAGGAGAGGGAGGAAAGGGATGGGAGGGTGGGGAAAGAATGGGGTGAATGAGCCCTGGAGTTACCTGGAGGTGAGGGAAGCTTAAGGACAGAGATAGGGCTTCTCTGTGCCCCTGTGACCCTCATCCAGCTCCTTCTATCCCAAACTGAGAGGAAACACTTTTCCTGCTCACACACCCTTTTCAGGAGAGCTGTCTCTGCTGATCCTGCAGGGTATTAAAACACAGGTAATTCAAAGTCAGTGAAGTGAAACAAAAGTTTGGGAGTGAGTTAGAAGAGATATGGGTTGTTCCTTGGGCGAAAGAGGAAGTTAGAGGAAAGAGAAGAGAAGGAGAGCAAGTCTTTTCCTTCATGGCCCTCTAGTCACTCCTTGGGCAAAAGAGGAAGTTAGAGGAAAGAGATAAGAGAAGGAGATCGAGTCTTTTCCTTCATGGCCCTCTAGTCAGTCAGGGGAAGCACCACCTTTGTGATCTGCTACTGGGTTCATGGTGTGCTGAAAGCAGAACCTGAAGAGGCATGAGAAGATCAGTTCTAGGCATCACTGTGTAAGGAAATAAGCTCCCAAATGACCCTTTTCATTTTCCTTTTGTCCAGGTGCAGTCTATGATAAATGCCAAGAAGGCAGAAACGGAGGGAGTATCAGAGGAGAACAAAGATGCGCACGTGTTTCTAGAAGAGGACGTGTGCACTCCTTTTGGCCCCTACTGACCTTGCTCTTGTGGTATTGCATGGTGCCTTCACAGAACCATGCTTTTATAGTCTTTGGCAATAACTTGAAATAGATGTGCTTGTATCTCTCTTTCCTAGTTTCTCTGTTGTATATGTTTGGTTTAAATCCTGCAACCAAGTATTGGTTCGGAGTCACAAACTCAGATCTGTGTGCATGGACCTGCATGCACATATGGCACGTCTTGAAGAGGCAGGTCTGCTGAACTCCTATGGAATCTGTGCATACAAATATATAAAATCCATATTTAGGCCACTCCTAGACTCTACTTTTATATGCAGAGAAACCTCACAGCTCAGACAACACAAGCACAAAAGCAAGTAGAATTAAAAAACAGCCCTGGACAACCCCTCTATTTTTTTCATGCTGCATTGGTAGCTTACTGTCTTCAGCTACACAGCAGTGCCAATGCCCATCTAATGCTTTGAGAGGCTGAGCCTGGGATTCCTGC
>NW_008675344.1:2902-12008 GCF_000695815.1 Acanthisitta chloris
AAAAAGCTGTGTCTCTGCCTCTTCCACACACTGCAGCTGCCTCACCCTTAATCAACCCTGATGGATACTGGTCACTCTGCTTATATCATTGCAAGTATGGTGTATATCTCTGTAATCAGAACAGTAAAGCAACAGTTGCATACACCCTTTGTGACTTCAAAAGACAGGAATGTGGGAGGTGAGTAAAACTAAACAAAACCAAGCACTGGTAGCCCAGGAAATTCAGAGTCAAGGTACATTTCGCAAACATGTCATTTGAGCTGGTTTTGATTCTTGAAACACTTACAGTCCTCTTTTTCATACTATCCAAGTGTCTGTTTCCACCCTGTATAGAAACTTCGTCTTTCTTTTTCTTGCCTGAAGATTATTGAAAATGTGCAACAGAGCACACTGTTATTTTGGCTTCATATCTTATGTATGTGGAGGAGATGCCAGAAAGGTCTTTTTTGTCACTACAGACTTTTCTCTTTTTTAGGCAAGTGCTCTAATTTCCTGATGGATGGTAGTATATTCCCAAATGACTGTCTCTATGGCTTTGAAGAGAGCACCATAGAAACTTCCATCTATCTATTTTTAGCTGAAAGTCTAGTGATTTGGTTGTGTGATTCTGCACAGCACAGCTTGCTTGAACCCAAGAAATCTGGGAGTAACATAGGCAAGTATTTGGCATACAAATTCTGTGTCTGAGAAGAGTCTCATTTCTAAGGTTCTCAAAAAAGATTAGTTAACTCATGTGTTTCCAGATTAAAAGCAAGTAAGCACCCCTGTCATTCATAGGGCAGGGAGGTTTTCAAGGTTATTGTGAGCCTAAAGGTGGCTCAAGATTCAGATCAAGTATTCATGGGTTTTATAAGAGGTTTGATGAGACTGAGGCATCTAGGCCCCACTGAAGTAGTGAGATGCTTTTGAAATCTCAATTTATCTTCAGACACTGGGAGAATCAGACACTGAGATTATTTTTAAGCCTGACATATATTTGATCATGAATTTGTAAGCAGCCTTATGTATATATGGCCTGTCATGTATCTCTGTGAAACAGGAAACATATGGAAGATGAAGATAATGGCTGATGGCTTCTCATGTCTATGGTCATTTGTCAGCATGTTGGAAAAGCTGGCATGTCTTTGAATGTTGTTGTAGAACAGGATTAGTGTGCTTTTGTGTACAGCCTTAACTGTGCATTTCCTGCTTCTGTCATTTGTGTATTGTGTTTTATTGTTCTCTTTTACTTACAAAAAGCTTTTGACTTGTAATATGTTCTCAGACTATAAGTATGTGCCTTCAACTTCATGTCAGCATTAAAGGAGTGATGCAAGGAAAGATCCTTACTTCCTCTTTCAGGTAGGTTGAAGTGAGCTGAAAAGCAGTCGTCTTGCAAATGACAGAAGTTTTGCAAGAGAGGCCTTACCCAGTGTTCCTTAGCAATCTCAGGGCCAAAATTTTCCATTGGTGGCCTGGCCACCTTATCTCATGCTAATAAAGTTGTTGTGTGTTAGCAAGAAGTCTTCCCCAGTGCATGTAAGAGAGAGCATCTGTCTTTTCTGTTTCTCAGAAAAGAGAAACTGGGTTTTGTCCTTTTGTCACCTCAAAGGAGAGGCCAGCAGCAGTTGTATAGAAATTAATGAGGCTGTACTCAGGACAGCTCTGTGGGCCTGGAGTTGACATGTGTAAATGGCAAGAGACTGTGGAAGACAGTAGACCAAGGACAATCTTTCAACTTTCACAGGCTTAGTTGGGAGTTGGTCATCTCTGAGCAAGGACTTCGACCAGAAATCTTGGGGAATTCATCATAAGCTGAAATGTCACTTCTTTCACCTCAAGCCTCTCAGATGATTGGATTGTATTTCCAATTGTATTTTTAACGGAAAAAAAAGTCCAGAAACTTAATTTTATGAATACATAAAAAAATCCTTCAGAAGAATTGCAGATTATTTTGTTTAAGCCAGTATCACACAGCTGTCCTTTTTGATTTGCTTCAGAGTTCTGAAAAAAACCCACTTTAGCTTCATGTTAAGGCACTGCTGTTTGTGTATAAGAAGGCTTTTCTGTGGTGAAGGAGAAAAGTTAGAATTAAAATGGAAACTTTTACTGTAGTCTTAATTCCAGAGTGACTGTTCCTTTTCCATAATTTCTTTCCCAAACCATTGGATTCTTATTTCTTCTTCATAAATGGACATTTATCAACATGACATTAAACTGTCTTTAAGTTTCTTGCCTTGGGTGCTCTGAAGGAATTAGCAGTTCATTGTGTGTAACCGAAACTATTCCATGGAAGTCCTTATAGCACACTCTGTCACAATATATTTGAATACCCTCCAGTAGTGTGCTAAGCAACATGACTAACATCTGCTGTTTGCTCTTTCTCCTCTCCACAAGGGAAATGTCTGTGCACTGAAGTGCATTCTTTTTTAAAGGGTGGGTTTGGGGTTTTTTAACCACACCTGTGTATTTCTATGTGCTTCTAATGGATAAGGATATGTTATAGAGTGGAAGCTGTGGAAGTTGGAGGTAGTTTGTAGTTCCCAAGGTTGTTTCCTCTGTAGTTTGAGCTGGGCACTGAGAAAGGGCATTATTTTCAAGGAAGAGAATTTTTTCTTGATCCATGGACAGGCACAGAAGTATGACATGCAGTTCACCAGCCAAATGGCATGATCTTATGGTGCACAGACCGTTTTTGTTGTGAACCTTGTACTCCTCCAGAAGCAGGATGCAGAGGTGCCATCAGAATTGTAGTCACTGTGAAATAGGTCTCTTGGATCAAAACATCAGTTTCTTTTTCTGCCATGTCTGTGTGGAACTCAAAATGACTCAGATGCCCCAAACAATACTAAAATAGCCTGTGTACTGCTTTGAACCAATGGAAAAAAAAATAATGTTGTAACAGCTGATTAAAGATCCTTTGAAAAGTTCACACAAACTCTGCCCTGCTTGTTAGGTGGAGGGCACAAGCAGGATAGGTCTTCAATGGCCAGCTACTTATAGCATGAGACATTGCATTGTGACTCACTGGATATGAATCATTGCTACATAACACCAACTTTAAGCTAGTTTAATGCCATTGATTTCGAAGTTTCACAATCGTGTGGAACTCAGAGAAGGCAGCAACAACTATTCAGGGATTTCACATCTGAAATGAAAGAAATTAACCTCTGGGTAAAGTCCGAAAAAGAGCTTAGCTCAAGAGAGAGCTCCAGCTGAAGACTGGGGAATGTGAAATTGCTTGGAAAGAGAATATACCAGGGCAGATTGATCAGTCTGACATGCCTTCAGGTTGTGTTTAAGGAAAAGCTTCTCTTGACCATTCTTTCAGCCAGATGGAATGCAGAAGAAAATGAAGAAACATTCTCCCAAGGTCAGGCATTAATATCCATGGCTGCATTCCTTTTTTGGGACTGTCCTCATACACAACACTCATGTAACAGCATCACCAAAAGTTTATGGTCATAGCTCAACATACAGAAATGAAAAGGAGAACTTTGAGTTGTTGAAGTGATGTGGATTGAATGAACAGTCACTTGCCATCTTCTCCTGGGGAAAAGTGGTGGGCTGGAATGTCACTGCAGAACAGATGAATTTAGGCAAAGCAGATGCAAGAGATTTCTATATACATAATTCCACACTGGAAACTGACTGTAGACACTGAGGTAGTTCCTCTGTTTTAGAAATGCCTGGTGTGAATGAATGAAGTAGCTCTTTTCTTTCTACCCCAAGGCTATCACCATCTCGATTTTCCCCATGCAAATCCTCTCACAGGAGGGAAGAGCTCACCCTCCTTTGCCACAGACCTTGCTGCTCTCAAGCACTAGAAAGGACATCACCATGTCTTGTTCATTCAGGAATCTGGGGTAAACTTTCTATCTTCCAGTGCAGAAAATAGAAAAACTTCTGGTGTTGTTTCATAAACTGCAGTGAAATAATATGAGGGAAGAAACAAACTATGAGGTGGACTCATTGACTCATTGGATTTTTTTATGTTATTACTTTGAGATAAAAATGAGCATCTGTTTCATTGTCACTCATTGAAGTGGCAAGAGATGGAGGAACAGAGGGCTACACAGAGCTGGACTTCAAAAGTGCACAGCTATCTAGTACAGTTCCCAAAGTTAAAAGGAAGACATTGTAGCTAAGAGAGTCCAACTCTCAGTTTACACTGGCCATGAAAACATCACTATAAACTTATAAGCCTTTATGGCAAATGCCTTACTTGGAATCACCCGGTCCAACTTTAAAAATTCTTATTGTTATGAGACAGAATCCATATTAGGGTTAGGGAGTTTGTAAGAAAAAGAGGTGAACTCTGTCCTTCCTACTTCCTGTCCATCAGCTTAACTTCTAGCATAAAACAGGAAACAGAGGTGTATAAAGGCATGTGTAATAGCACAATTGTTAATGAGAAAAATGCATGTCATTACCAGCCCTTAAAAAAAAAACAGTTCCCACCCTGAGGAGCTTTTGGTGTCTGGACAGATGAGTAGGCATTAGGGAGTAAGGCATGCAGTCAAATTCTCAGAGACCCGAACATTTTTAACAGTGACTCAAAGTTAACACAAACATTATGAACACCACAGTCCCGTTGAAGAGCAGAGTGATGCTGGCTCTATCCTGCTATTGTTTAAGCATCCCCTTGGGTCTGGGATAATATCCTGCCTCGTTGCAAGGAGATTCAGGGGAGGGCAGCATTGCCAGTGTGCTGAATCCCCACAGACTGATAGCAAGTAGTGCCCACTGGACCATGTTTTTTGAAGCCTGGTAGCATAACAGAGCTATCTTGAGAGATTCCTTGACTATGGTATAATGCCATGATGCTGCTATATATTTACACGTGGCAGATAGCAGTGCATGTGGGAGAAGCTCAGCCTGTTGTTGGGAGCAACAGCTCCCTACTTTTTGCCCTATTAGATGCCTAAATGTTTCCAAACGAAGAGCAAAGCCCTTTAAGAAAGGTAAAAGCTGAGCAGGGTCCAGCACAACTATAGACAGAATTACGTTTCGTAGTTACTTTTAAACACCTCTTAGAAGTTGTTCATAAATCCTCCTGGCTCTTCAGAAATCACATGTTGAAAAACTGCGATTGGGTAGCAGATTAAAAAGCATCTTGAAGATAAAAAACCCGAGTGAAACGTAACCTTTGCTATGTGTGCCCATGAGAGGGCAGCACAGACCGGCTGAGCCTTTGATAAAGGCTATTAAAAAGTTAGGGAGACTAACTCGAAGATTTTACGTCCAGCCGTGGAGTAGCTACAAGTAGAAGAGAAAAGGGCTGGATGGCCCAAAGCACAGCATCATCTGTCGCCCACCTGAAACGAAAACCCAGGTATAGTTGGGTACAGGGTTGCCTGGGTCAAACCCCAAGTGCACAGCAGGGTCTGAGTCTCACAGTCTTCTCAGGGAAGTTACTGAAACCTTAAAAGAGTCTCAGAGGAATAATTTTGGACAGTGCCTACAGTTCTGTCAAAGCAATGAGCCTCTGTGAGACATCAACCACACCCTTGCCAAGGCAGAGGCTGTCACCCCAGGAGCACTATAAACTCACCCAAGGCGTGCATGCTACTTATTTCCATCCCAGTGTTGCGCCAACCAACACCCCTCTGCTATTCCCCTTTCCCCCTGCTGCCAAGATTCTTGTGATGCAGCTTTAAATTGAAAGTCCTCCCTCTTTCTTTTGGGTGCCCCAGCCCTCTGGCATAGTGAATGGTGGAGATGCCGAGATAAATGAGACATGCTTACAGCAAGTGTGTTGGAAACTGGATAGTGACAGGCAACCATATGTAGATGGCAGTGCTCCACTGCCAGCCCCTTATGGCCTCCCACATCAGAAGCAGCTAATGCGGAGGAGACAAGCAAGATGGATTTGCAAGGAATGAGGTATCCTCAAACACCCTTCAATAATAAACTGGAATCGATTAATGTGAATAAATTTCTTTGGCCCCTAGCAAACAAGCAGTAAAGGTTCCCAAACAAGACCACCCTTTTTGAGCATGTTGTGGCTGATGACTGACACACAGGATTTTGGAGAGAGGATTTTAACCAGCAGCAAGAACAATGCAGTCATAAGTCCAGACAGAACAGCTTGTTCCCAGTCTGTTAGATGAAGCTCAACTGAACCACCAGTAGCAAAGGACCATCACAGTGCCAAGGCCACTCAGGAGGTGGGACCACATCCTAATGGATATATTGACACTGACATGTCCAGTAGTCTTTCAGAGTCCAGGAAGCCCCCAAATCCACAACCGAGGGCAATATGGAGACACTTTCTAGCAGTCCTTCCCTGGATATTGTAAGCCTGTTAAAGAAGCTATCTAAAACACAAGCAAAAAAATTCTGCCCTCTCAAAAGTATTTTCTCCTCCTATATATTTTGCAAGATCCCAAGAATCCTTTGCCAAGGCACAATGAGATTTCTATCTTCCTGTGAGCCTTCCCTATGAGCACCTCTCCTATGACAACAGGCTGAGAGATCCAGGGTTGTCCATCATGGAGAAGAGAAGGCTTCGGGGAGACCTCCTTGTGGCCTTCCAGTGCCTCAATGGGGCTTATGAAAAGGAGGGAGAGGGACTCTTAATGTGGGCAGATAGTGACAGACCAAGGGGCAATGGTTTTAAACTGAAAGAGACTAGTTTAGATTAGATGTTAGGAAGAAATTCTTTACTCTGAGGATGGCAAAACAGGTTCCTCAGAGAGGTTGTGGATGCCCCATCCCTTGAAGTGTTCAAAATCAGTTTGGATGGGGCCCTGAGCAACCTGATCTAGTGTCAGGGTCTTTAAGGTCCCTTCCAACCCAAACCATTCTATGATTCTATAATTCCCTGTGATCCAGCTTCTGTTCAGAGTGAGCTGGCCTCCCCTCATCTGAAGATGAGATTCAAGAGAAAGCCATGTTCCATTTACTGGCCTTTTTCTGCCATCAAGGTGTTGGCTGGGGAGTGTCACTCTTGCAGGGCTTGGCTCCCCATCCCTGCCAGGAGAAACTCCTGCCAGTGCGAGGGCAGTCAGGGCAGGGCTTGACGTCAGAGCTCCTCCCGGCTCCTCTGTGCTTGTTATATCTTCTGGTCTCTGTGTGTACAGAAATGTGACGTGTAGGTTGTTGAAATATCTCGGTGAGATCAGCTGCTCTAAGATGCAGATATTTTGATCTGATTTTTCTCTTGCAGATACTAGCCTCAGGGCTCTGTTGAGGCTCTCCTACAAGTTTCCTTCATAGTAGCAGAGTAAAAGAGGCATCCTTAGGGTGAGATTTAGAGCCCAAAGCTCTCTCAATGTATACAAAAAGGCATCCTAAGGGTCTTTTTAATATCAGTAGTGGCAGCAATAGAGATTAACTTTTATAAACATTCACCACTTCTCTAAGCTTTTGGGCTGAGACCACTGTGGGAGGGAGCCAGAACAACTGGCCTAATTGTTAGCAGTGGGGTACCAAGATTTAATTTTTTACTGCCTTTACCCATACATGCAAACATCACTATGAGTACTATCCCAAAACTCACTGGGGAAGCAGTTCCCTGACCGAACTCAATTCTTTACCAGACAGAGCAGCTTCCTCCAAGTTGTTTGTCCTTTCAGCTTGCTCACATCAGGAGAAACAGTCTCTTCTGAAAGGCTTAAAGTACAGATTTTCATGCAACCTCACAATTCCAGTAGCTTGGGCTTTACGCAACCATCCAAAATGGTGAGTTTTAATGACGCCAAAATACAGATATGGTTATAAGCTCATAAATAAAGCTACTCTACAAAATTAGAAAAATAAGGTGTATTCCTCTCCTTCCCCAAGATATTAAAACCCCACGGTCCTTGAGAATGTGCCTTACTGAAGTCTTCTTAGGAATGAAGAGTGCAATGCCATATTCATTGCTAAATGCAAACCACCAGGATTACCAGTGTCACAAAGATGCTTGTATCTGGGTTCTCTGTAACACTCCTCATCAAGGTATCTGAGGTTTCAGAAAGAAGTCACTTACTGCATTCCACATTACACTAAATATACACATACAGTTCTGCTTTTCAGCCTATATGTTTGCAGGCTTGGCTGGGGCGACCATCCCAGTGACCTGGTGGTTTATCCTAACCCACTATAATTAGCCCACGGCTGTTGCTAACGGTATGCCATTTGTCTCCCCACACTCAGCACTGTTTGGTAAACAATTTCAGAGACAGAGTTGCTCTCCCCTGATCTCACTAGGTGGTGTTCACTTATTTATTCTCTGTACCCTACAGTTATTTCTCTCTCTTGAGGCTGAGAGGTATAGAAGTGGCAAAAAAAAAAAAAAAAAATCCAGAGCAAAAATGTTGCCAAAAAGTGGAGGCAGCTGTAGCAAAAGACATGACCCCAATGGGGAGGCAGGAGGCAAGGCTGGCAGAAGGCCAGGCCAGCTGCAAACCTGAGGGGTGCAGCAGACATCTGTCCCCCACATCCTTGCCCCCTGTGAGGATGCATTCAGATGGGAGAGGAGGCAGCCATGAGGAATTCCCTTCTCTGGGGAGGAGCTGGCTCCCAGCCATGGCACGTGGAGGGCTTGGGTGGCAGGCGCAAGCTGCAAACCCAAATCTGGCCCAGGGAAGGAAGGTCAAACTGTGGACTGGGAAGCAGCTGTTCACAGCCCTCTTGGGAATGCAAGGATAAAGCTGGGTGGCAGGAACTGGGGCTGGGGCTGCTGGGAGCAGTGCCCTCAGGAGGAGGTCGCTGACCCAGACAGTGAGGTTGTGACTCTGCCAGGAAGGTGGTGGCCCCTCCACTCATGGGCAGCACCTTCACAGCATACTGCAGCAGGGATGCTTGGTTTCACTCCCAGCAGTGCTGCTGTGCACTGCTGCTGTGTGCTGGAGGATGGGTGATCATCAAAAAAATCCTCCTCCCTAGGACAAACCAACAGAGTGTCAAGCTGAATCTGTGCATGGATGCATGACTTGGCCAACACTGAAGCAACGCTGCTAAGGATGTGGGATTTCCTAAGCCCTCTCTCTCAACCATGAGATCTGATCTTGTCATGGAACATGGCAAATGCAGTCAAAAGCATCCTGTTCATGGCTGGGAGTGGCTCCATCATGATGCTGGCATGAAACAGCCACATAAATTACTCCCAGGAGTCTGCTAATTTGACCATAAGCTAGTT
>NW_008675344.1:12044-17650 GCF_000695815.1 Acanthisitta chloris
TCTTGGTCTTAAATCATTATTTCTGGAGAAAAGAAATTTAAAGGATTCAGGAAGGTGAAAAAGTATTCATAGAGGTGAGGAGCAGGACCAACCCATTGAAATTACCCACAACATCTAATCAGCCCTTTTCAGCAACTTTGGGCATCCTCCAGCATGCCTTCCATGCCAATTCAGAAAAAAATACAACATACTTTGTGACAGGCATGTTCTCACATTGCCCTGTCACCCACAGAGCATGTTGCAATAGCCAAGTGATAGGACTCCTGAGAAACTTCATTTTCCACCTCCATCTGACAACAGGCCAGGCTGTGACCTCAGCATCTGACTGTCCATCCAGATGAAACCCCAAATGGCAGTGTGTCTTCACTCCCAAGCCAGGGCTTTGCCTTTAACTCATATGCAGCCAGAAGTGTGCATATGTGTGGACCTATGTCTGGATACACAAGTAAAGTGCATGCATGTATGGATGTGTACCTGTGCATGTACACCTGTGTGTACGTATGGCTCTGTGAGAGGGTGTGGGCACTCACTAGTCTGTAGCTTTCACAAGTGCAAGTGCTTGCACAAATGGCTAAGTAGAAGTGTTGGTATCTCTGAAGTATGCCAGCGCAGACACCAAAGGCACACACTAAAAGTGGCGCAAACCAATAAGCAAAACTCCCACCCCAACTCTCTCCTTCACCATACCAAACCTCTCTCCAGATGTCTCTCAATGTCCAACAATGATGATGGCAGCCTGCCTTCCTAGAGCCCAGCACACCCCACCAGCACTGCCAAAATATGGGGTGACAACTGCACCAAAATAGACTTCACATCTTGTATGGAGCACAAATAATGGGCAAGGAGGTCTGAGTTATTTAGGTCTAGACAAATCTGCATCTGTATGCTTGAGGACCTAGGTGACAGTTTTCTTGTCCCTGTCTACTAGATCAGACTGGCTGCAGTGGCTGGGTCTGCTTATCACTGTGATACCTCATGGAGCTGGAAATGCCAAAAACGCTGTCATTTTTTTCAGGATGAAATCTCACAGGGATCTCATGGAGGAGCTGGATCTCTCTTCAGCTGTCTCCAAGTGTCAAGGGATCCATAAGACCTTAGAACTATTGCCTTTCTCACTAATGTCACAAAAAAATATTTTCCAGGATGGCTACCAGTGGGATATAAACCTGTTATTTTCATGTTTGGTTTTGACTTATGAAGGGCTCTAACAACATGGAACTTCCATCACCCTTCCCAAGCCCGTTATTTATTTGGCTGGTTTTAGTACCAGCAGATGAAGAACACCAAGCACAACCACTGGTGCTTTTGCCAGAGACATGCTCAAGGCTTCAGTAATGTGAATCATGACTTTTGGCAGACTTGTATGGGAATGAGTGAGGGAGAGGAAGGTGAGAGACATTCCTTTTCTGCCATGTTCCTTAGCCTTAGCTCCTCTCAGTTCATTACAGGCCAATTAATATATATGTATGAACTTGACTTTGCTTAGTCTTAATAAAACTGAATACATTAAAAATCCAGAGGGCCCAAGAAAGTGGAATAGTCTCCCCACTTTTTATGTTATCTACAGTGTCTTGCAGAGTAGCCAATGCTTACACTTCTGTTTCCAAAAAAAAAAATCCCAAGTGAAATAAAATAAAAATGAATCCAACCCAAACCACTAGATTTTTCCCATGCAAAGCAATTAAATGAAAACATTAAAATGAATTTACTCTCTTTTACTATTCAGTACTTTCTTATACTTACATTCGAACAGCAGTCCAGCAATCCCAACATTTATATTTATGTCCTTCCAACTTGCCCATCCTCTTTAAAGTTCAAGTACCTCATACGAGTGACTCATTCATCCACCCTTTCGAGAGTATAAGAATAGAAATTCTTTAAAGCTTTGTGTTTTCGGCACAACGGCATTCCGATACGATCTAAGAATCACAGAGACACCCTTTGGTCCTAGGAGGACCGGGGAACAGGTTTGGCTAGAAAAAAGATTTTCCTCATGTGATGGGCACCCTACCAATCACACAACACGTTCCTCAAGCAACCTGGGCTCTTTAAAGCCCAGCAGAGTAGGAGAAAGGGACTTTTTCAGCTTTGCAGGTGGGTTGAGATTTCTGCTGGGAAGCATCACGAGAAGAGAAGGGTGAGTGCCTTGCTTTGGTCATCATCTTCCTCTTACTGGGGCATGTGAGTAATAGTGTTATGAGAAAAGGAAACTCTTATGTTTAATGTTTGGGGTTTTTTTATTTTAGCTCCTGGGCTGTACTTAGTGAGTCTGGTACCTGGATAAGGTTAACCACAGAAATTTATTACGTATTTCATTTTTCTTACCTCAGGCTGTGTCTTCTCTGTGGCTCTTTCAATTTGTTTCATATTTTTTCTCCTAAAGACTGGGCGGGGAGGGAGTGGAAAAATTAAATCTGTTGTAAATCTGAGCGTAAAAAAAGAAAAAACTGTTGCAGAGGAAGAAGAATCCTGTAATTCCCCCTCACTTGTGAAAATAGGAAAGGGAAAAAAATAACTCTTGTTTTGGCTGTGCTGAACTAATAAGGGAGAAAGGAAAAACTTACCTCCCAGCTCTATTTCTGAGGTAATTATGCTTGATGATGATTTACCAGTCACTCCACTCTTCGCACAGGCTTCATTTCATAGCAATCTCTCTCAAAAGGAAACTTAATTAGTCTCTGACCCCTGCTTGATGCTGCGCTTTGTTTTTGCTTTATTTTTCTCCCCTGGTAGCACAATATGTAGCACTGTCTGGCTCTTTTTTTTCTGAGTGTAGCTGGCTCATAGCACACAAGCAGATCTCTCTCAGAGGTGGCTGCATTTTGGGACAGGTAGAGCATTGGGAAGTCTGGTAGGGTAGGAGGAGTGGATGGGTTTGTGTGCACTGGAGATGTTTGCTTTCAAATAAGTAAACAAATGATGAGTTGACATTTGCAAAGCATTTGGCTTCTTACAGTGGAGTCCAAGCGAATCACCATTAACATATTGAATTGCATCCGCCTAAAAACCGTGTAACTCTGAAGATGTCCCAAGCACTTGGAACATACCTTATTTTTGAGGCTCTTAGGTTCTAAGTTTTCACTAAAACTAATTTAAAAAAATAAGCAAGTATATTTATTGCTTGATGCATCAGAGCCCCCAGCAGGTCTGGGTGTGGGTTGGTCTGTGTCTCACAGAGGCTTCCCATGGCACTGGAACAGCACCTCCAGCAGTGGTTCCACCTTAATGACTTTCCCCTATCAGCACCCCAGGCTTAACCCAGGCATCTCACTCCTGCCTGTAGAGACATGATCTCCATCCAGGGCTGGGTGAGCGCGAGGGACAGGAGGTGTGGTGCCCAGGCGCTGGAGCGGTGTACAGGCAAGGACCGGGTTTCTGCCGTTGGATGGCTGAGTTTGTTCAGTTACGCTTGAGTGGTGCAGAGCCCTTCAGCCAAGGCGTGTGGAGCCCATGAGTAATAAAACAAATGCATCCTTTGTCTCTGCCTCCATGCACCAGGGGATGAGAATGCAACACCCTGCACAGGGACACTGAGGCAAAGGGAGGTAGCAAGGGGTGATGTGAAACCCCTGTAAGCCCCACCACCATGCTGTGAAACCTCCAAGAGCAGGGCGTAGAAGCAAATGATGCTCACGGGGGTGTTTTTGGATGTCCCTTTGTCACAGTGCTTGACAACTAGCACAAAACATGAGGCAATCAAACTGCCACCAGCTTCTGCAGGGCACTGTGTCGAATCAATTCTTATCCATTGGCTTTTTTGTCTGGAGGATTAGAACTAGGCTAAGAAGAGGGAATTAATCTGTAAGACCACTGAAATCCTGTTTAGATCTATAGAACTTGGGTATGGAGGCTTCAAAAGATCAACCAGCCCAGTGTATGTGACGGGTGCACAACACAGCCCAAATCCCACTTGAATCCAGGAACTGCTGCCACAAGGGCTTCCTTTCAAAGCCTTCATGAGGTTATCACCTAAAATACAAGGGCAGAAGCCAGCCTCTGCAGAAAGCAGCTTCCTTTTCATCTCCCACAGTTGTGCTACAGGTCTTGTAGAGCCACTGTGAGTAGAGGAAGGGAGGAGAGGTCAAGAAAGCTCCAACAACATGGAAATAACAGATCTGTCTGCAGTTTGTGGAGGGACAGGGGAAGGCAGGGCTGCCATTGCTCCTGGGTTCTGACAGGCTCAGCTGGACCCCCATGTTCCAGGGGTTCAGGAGTGTTCTGGGGCTGAGAAGGGAGAGGAGAGGGAAGAAATTGCAGTTTGGGTTGTGATCGGTACGTCCGAAAGAGGAAGAAGTGTGTGCTTCAGGAGGGATGTATAACTTTTTTGTACAGTGAGAGCAACAGACACCTTTCCAAAGCTGCTTGGAGCACAGGGCAAAGTCTGTGATATTGAATACCTTAGATCTAGATGGGTCACAGTGAAATTGTAAGGTTCTCAGGATATTCTGAGGAACACCAAGACTGAAATTCCAGGACCTGGCTTCCTTCTTATGTGGATCTTTTGGATAACAGTTGCAACTGAGGCTCCAGTTTCCTCAAGAATTCCCTGAAGCCCCAGGAAACTGTGTTCAGGTCATAAAACTAATCTTAACCAGCCCAGGAAGAAGGTTCCTCTACCTCCAAATGCATTTGTGTCCGCAGGCAGAGGCTGCTGGCAGCTGAGTCTCTGGGGTTGGGAGAAGGGCTGCCTACCAGTGTCACACCCAAGGGTGGTTGTGACTCACATCTGTGTGCAGCTTGCCTGGGGCAAGCCAGTCAAGGTTTGCCTCATGCCTCTCTAGTCATATACCTGAGCCAAGTGCTGTGCAAGCTGCTCTGGCTTAACACAGCTTACCTCTGAGGCATGAGGAGCAGGCAGCAGGTGAAAAGCTCCAGATCTCCCACAGCTTTTCCTCTGAAGCCTGTTGGAGAATCAGCCCTCCAGGTTCCCAGCTGTTGTCATGGCCTTGGAACACCATTGGTTACGATGATACTAGACCGTTTGCAATGGAGAAGGGGGTCAGACAAGGGGTTGCCACATGTAGCACAGGGGAATGAAGTGGACACCATGAAATGAACTCCTTCAGTGCCAATCACTTGGAGACAGAGGGAGAATTCATAGAAATGAAGCAACATAATTACAGTGTTTATTTTAAATCTGCAGTAAAGGTGCTGCCTTCTGTTTTCCTCTTCCTGGTCTTTCTGCTTCCCCTCCACGCTGCAATCCCATTGGACTTAGTTAAGATACTGGAGAGCCTGACATAGCCTAAAAACTTGTCACTCTCAAGCTGATGCCTGTGTGGTGGTGACATGTCCAGCTTTCCTCACAACTACAGTAGCGTGGGAGATGGGCTCACCCCAAGGAGAAGAGGCTTCCTTTCTCCAACTTGTGTGACTGCAGTAATACCTATCCTATGGGAGGCAAGAGTGAGCCAGGTTCTGCCTGCCAGGGAGAAGAAGAAATCCAGCTTGTGGGGAGGCAAGAGCATGGTCTGGGTAGACAGCCCACGTACAAGGTGTGAGTGCTGTTGTTACACTGCAGAAAGGTCTCACACTCAACCTTGGTATCTATATGGCAGCTGGAGAAGACCTGCTTTTCCATGTAGTAGTCAGAGTTCAAGTGCCTT
>NW_008675344.1:17679-32162 GCF_000695815.1 Acanthisitta chloris
TATCTTTTAGATGGCAATAACTAAAGGCTTTTCTAAAATCTCTGGAGTTTGCAGCACAAAGGTCTGTGAACCAAGCAATAGTCTTTACAGATTTCAGATGAGTAGAGGACTAGGGTCCATCTCGGATTTGGCAGACTCTGCAGTGTTGTATTGTAGAACATGTGGCCAAACATTGTTCAGACCCATATTTGACCTGCAAGGCAGTTTTATGTGGCCCCCTGAACATGCTGGCTGTTCAGGAAGTTTGGCAGTGATCTAGCTTCAGGTTGACCTCATGAGCCTGCCAGTTTCAAATATAGAGCCATACAGTTTCATGTTTGTTATATAGTGTATTAAACAGTTTCATGTCTGGCCTCTAAACACCTGGCTGGCAATAAAAGTGGCTTCCCACCTTGGAAATAATGCTCATCCCTACTCATGCTACCATAGGAAAATAGAAAATGCTGCTGGTACAATGGTGAAAGCACTGGAGATGTCTCAATGCCTAACCCTCAAACTGCTGCAGAAAGGGTGGTAGTAAATTCTTGTTTTCCCTCTGTCACTATTGGAACTCCTGCCTACCCCAAAAAGGGCAGCTGCTGAGGAGGGTAAAGGTGGCATTGTTAGAGAGGTCTCACAATGCTCTCTTCCTCAAGAAACTACCCTTCACTGATGGCTGTGTCTGCTCTTATTTTCCAACAGCTTCTTTGAAGAATCGTAGAGTCAGTAACCCCAGCAAGAGAGACACAAGTGCAGGTACTCTGGCAGAAGTGTGTTCAAGCTGCTTTTCCTATTGTCTACTCAAGTTGGGCCCACTTCAGCCATTCTTTCTGGGTTTATGTTTCTTAACCACCTGGCAAACGCAGCTGGCTCAGGGTTGGGGTTTTTCCATTCCCCCTCTCCACACACACATGGGCTCTGTCCCCTTGAAAGAAGGACTTGGTAGGAGCTGGCATCTGGGCTTCTTTCTCCAAGAGGTTTCAAACCTCTGACTAGTGTGTTTATGATGCTCTCTCTGGAAGGGGATGAATTCAATATGGGGCACCTGACTCCAGACTACAGGATATAGAACTCTCAGGAATTCGGTGGGAATGCTACTTGGCCTGACTCCCATAAGCCAGCTGCAGCCTGAGCTGCTCCCTCCCTCCCTCACACCTGACTTGGAATGGGGGGCTCAGCTCCAGTTCCCAGCATGGGTGGGAGATGAAGCTACCCTTAGCAAAGTGCTGCCAAGCCCTGCACCATGGGTATGTGTGTGGGATACAGCTAAAGCACTGTCCTTACCAGGTCAGTCCCATGGTAGTGCTAGCCAAAATGAAACACAGCAAGGTGGACAGCATACCCTGGAGTAAAGCTGGCTCCTTTGGAAAAGGAGCGAGTTCAGGGCACTGAACTTGTCCCCTGTCCATCGAGATGTAGTTGGTGGTCCTGTCAGGATGGAAATGCAACACCATGAACTGAGGTTGGCATGGGTGCTGTTGTGATGATGAAACCCCTGCCCAAAAGAGAGCTGAAGATAGAAGCTGCTCCCAAAGTCATCCGAACTCTCTGTAGCTCAAGTATCAGGAATAATTTGAGTTACCAGATTAATGCCTGGGGAAGTTTCCCCTCTGAAACTACTATGAAGCAAGTGGTGGGAGGTGTACAGACAGGCTGGCAGTTTCTGTCCTTCTCCTCAGGGATACTTTCTATTTCTGAGTGAAGCATATTGTACTGGTGGTCTGACTGAAGACTGTGTTTGTTTTTTCCAAGGTTGCATGAAGAATTAAGGATGGCAAAAAGTGATGATTGCATGCACATCTTGCAGGGTCTATTAGTCTTTGGAAATGTGGTCATTGGGGTAAGTGAAGTGGAACAAGTATGGGTGGAGACTTCCTTCCAGTATGACACTTCTTAGAAACAGCAGTTCTCACACATGAAATCCCTCCTCGTGTGTGAAATCCACACATAAATACTCTAGTAAAACATGAGAGAAGATGTAAAGGAGAACTGTCCTAGATGATCTGTTGGGTGGGAAAGGGAAAACAAAGGCTGATCCACAAGACCAAGATGAGTTCTAGCAGAAAAGCCCTAGAACTGTCAGCAGGAGCTGACCAATATCTTTCCAGCCACCTCTCTCCATATAGTGATGGAATGGTTCTGTTCATTCTTTCTTAGCATCCTCAAATCATAGGCCTGACTTCTCAGGTCTAGGCTGGGTGAGATTTGCCTGCAATTCTTCTATGAAGGCACAATACCAGAGGTTGTAGAGTTAGGCAGAGGAGGAGTTGAGTAGTACCTGTTTGTCAGGAAGCTGAATGAAAGGAAAGCAATCTACACCTGTTTCTTTGGGGCAGCTTGATCTAATGGATTTCCCAAACTTGTGCTTTTCAGATGTGTGGCATTGCCCTGACAGCAGAGTGTATCTTCTTTGTGTCCAATCCCCATGGTCCCTACCCTCTGCTGAAAGCCGCAGAAAACAATGACATCTACGCTGCTGCCTGGATTGGCATCTTTGTTGGCTTTGCACTCTTTGCTCTATCTATCCTTGGTATCATTGGAGTCATTAAGTCCAACAGGACCTTGCTGCTAGTGGTAAGTGTAGCAAAGTTTGCCCACCTATTTCTGCCAAACTGAATAGATGCTGCCTTAGTCTCCCTGGCCACCTTGGTAACCAACCAATGAGCAAAACCAGCTTTTAAAGTGATAAGGAGACAAAGCTTCTTCTTGAGCATGGTTGTGGTGTCCCAGAAGGCAACTTCTGTGAAGATACATGCAGGAGAAGCTCCCGAACCAGGCTGAGGAAATTTATGGCAATAGCCACAGTGGAGGTTTAAACCAACTGGCTTGACCCTGGCCTTGCCCTGAAGCAATGCAGAAGCACTTGTGCAATCAGATGCAGCTGGGCTGTGGTTTAGATCCTTGTTTCTCCCCACCCCTTACTGCTTTTCAGCTGTCATACGCCATTCAGTTTTGGAGCTGATAAGTAATGACTTCTGTACAAGGCATTAGTAAGTGTCAGTATACCAAATATGGGTGCAATTGAGAACATTAAACATCAGCAGGCAGGCAGAAATTACAGGGGTGGGGACAGAGCTTTGGGTAAGCCAAGGACAATGCTAAGATGTGAATACGTTTCAGTACAATGTCTTAGTTCTTTAGTTTGGCAGTAACAAAAGTTAATTAGTGCTTGCATTAATAAAGGTTAGAGCTGAAAACTCTCGAATCAGGTCTCTCTTGGGTTAATGTGGGGTAGCAGGGTGTCTGTTTTAAACAAGGGACACTCAGAGATCTGAACTCTTGTGCCAGGAAATTTGCCATCAAACAGCTGAGGAAATAGAATTCCCTTAACCATGAATTTTGGTGCCTTGGCTGAAACTCAAGGCTCTGTTGTAGGAGATATGAGAGACTACAAGGGGTAGAAGCTAGGTTAAGAAGGAAACAAATGCCTTGAATCAGAGAAGAACATTATAAAATATGGGAGGAGAAATAGACACACGGGAACTCCAAAGAGAATATGGAAAATGTTAAAGGGATTGTGCTGAAGAGGGAAAAGAAAGAGTGAAATAGACTATGAGAGGCGACCCTTGGAATCTGTTTTCATAAAGGATCTTTGCTTACAATGTAGGAGTATTAAGGAAATCTGATGATGAAAAATCAGGAGTATCTGAACAACACCCTAAATTGCACCTTCTGTTTTCCCAAAGTACAAGTTCTCCTGCTAGGAGTGAACAGCTTCTTGCTGAAAAGGTTATAGCTGAAAAGTGGATGTGGAAGGAGGAGACATGACATGATGAAGTTGCCAATGAGATGCAACAAAGAAAGGGGCAAATGTTATTCTAGGACATATCAGGCAAAGTATTTCCCATTGAGGCAGGGTTGTCTTAATACCATGAGGTTCTGACTTAATCTTGTCTGTAGAACAATTCCAGTCATCCACCTTCAAGAAAGCACATTGAAAATTGGAACAAGTAGAGGGAAGGGCTACACGAAGATTCAGGAGCATGGAGAGGACTGAGGGGACTATGATAGCTTGGTCTGCTTTGTCTTGAGCAGGGTTTCAGGATTAATCTTGAAAAAAACGCTTAACTGTTTCTCCAATAACTAACTCTGCTCTCTGTCTCCACAGTACATTGTTCTGATGCTGATCACTTTTGCATTTGAAATGGCTTCTTGCATCACAGCAGCTACTCACCGAGATTCTGTGAGTATTTCTTTCCTCATGTATTATTTCAGCCATGCTGGGAAACGCAGTTGTAGGGCACACAGTCATTCTGTTCGCTGTAGTAAGTGGCCTGTGTGGTAGTACAGTGTAAACTCACAGGACTACTGCTGAGCAGAGGACAATCCCATAAGGAAAAACTCCAATATCATTATTCTAATCAAAGAAATAACTTTGTTCTTTCTACATAGTTTTGGAATTTTGAACATTTTAAAATGTTTACAGACTTGTAGCTAAGGAAATAATAGCCTGGGTTAGCTGAATCATCAATGCAGTGTTTACTTTTCAAACTACAGACTGATTAATCTATCGTGCACACAGAAGACAAATCTTCAGCATTGCCCCAGGCAGTCTTACTACTGAGGGAAAGATTACATGGGTTATTAGAGATATTGGTGGGGAGGAAAATGATTTGTGGTGCTTTAGTGCCAAGCTACATATCAAACATAACCCATAGATTCTGCACATCTCCTGTTATCTGATATCTGGTAGTGCCTGCTTAAGATCTACATCTTTGTTTCTCCTGCTCCTCAAATCCTGCTCTTTATTCTCGTGTGTGAATTCAGGGGAGATGCAGCATTCCTGTTCTCCAGCAGGACACTGAAACAAGCAAACAAACCCTCCCCAAGAAACCCTATATTTGCTTTGCATGGCCACTTATTTACATAGCTCATGCATTCTTCTCTATTTTTTTTTCTGTAGCTCACTAAAAATCTCTTGCTGAAGCAAATGCTGGAGAAATATCAGAAGTTAAACGCTGCCAATAACGACGAAAAAGAGATGATTGAAGGGGTTACAAAGGCATGGGATAAACTCATGGTTCAGGTAATAATAACACTGAAAAGTCACTTATTACTAAATGCTCTGCAGGCCTGGAATTTCAAGTCCTCCTTGGGGCTGCTCAGTAATAAAGAGGATGGCATCAGCCTTGAACCTTAAAGAAAGTTCTGACACACTCCCCACTTTGCTCGTTTATCAGATGCTGCACTGTCAAAGGCAGGCACTTCAAAAATCTCTCCCATAAATCTCTGGTTAATGCCTAACCATGTGCAGTGTCCAGATATGTGCAGGGCTGTGACCTGGGCCCATAAAGACCATTCCTTTCTCTCACCCTACAGAGCCATTGCTGCGGGGTGCTGGGTCCCTCCGACTGGCAGGACTACACATCTGCCTTCCGCGCCAGATACGACGATGCCGACTACCCTTGGCCACGAAAATGCTGTGTCATGGATGACGAAGGGTCTCCCGTCAACCTTGATGGCTGCAAACTTGGAGTCCTTGGCTACTTTAACAGCAATGTAAGATCCTCTCTGCTTTTTCCAGTCAAAAGTGCCTTGCTGGAAGGGAAAGAAACCATGAACAGCCTTCCTTTTCCACTGTAAGCTACAGGTGTTCAAAAACTTCCTGGAGAAGTAATGCCTGTAGAGTCCTGGCCATGTTGCTGAACACAGGATAGAGATTTTTTTTAGGATAAAGACTTTCCTGATGGAGAGAGAACAATTAAGAAAACTTTCCCAATGTCACCAGTAAGAAGCGACATCTCTAACATGTAAATGGACAGTAGCTAAATTAAACTTAGCCCAAAGATGAGTGCACACAATGTGAGTGAGCAAATCAGCAGTTCTCAAGGCAGAACTTTTCAGTAGACCAGCGTGTCCTATTCAAATAGATTGCTGGGTCATGAGCATCAGCTTCTGCACTGCTAGGCATTTCTAGAAGGTGTTCAAGCTTCCAAATTTGCCTGCAGCTTCTTGATTCTGGCGGTCAACTCTGTGTCAAGTGTGTTTGGTTATCTAAGTATACTTGGCAAGTGGATGGCACAGGAAGTTGTCCTTGAAGTGTCTGAGATGGGACTAGTTTGTATTTGGAGCTAGAAACAGGTAGGTTGTCAATCTGCAAGTTGTCGTTAAGCAGTGTAGCTCTGGCTTGGTTTTTTGAGACACTATGACCTACTCAAATTGCAATAGAAGAGGAGCATGCCACCTCAGTCTCTCTCAGAGGTGGATAAGCTTGTTGCTCAAAACTGGTGTTGATTCATTCCTGGTTGTTTTACAGGGTTGTTACGATGCTATTTCTGGGCCAGTGAACACACATGCCTGGGGTGTTGCCTGGTTTGGTTTTGCCATTCTCTGCTGGACTGTAAGTACTTAATATCTGCCTTTATTTCCTCTTCTCTTTTCTTGCTATTCCACACCCAGTTGGGTGGAGATGGATGACAGGACTGACGCATTTAAAATGTCCATAGATTATGGTTATTCATTTGTCACCAATCTGCCCCTAGCCTGTTCCACTAACAGGACTACACTTACAAGTTCCCCTCCATTCTGGCTTCCAGAGGTGAGGAACTAGATGGCCTTCCAGACCACTGTGGCCTGTTGCCATCTCAGCAATACAACACAGCAAACACAGCTTGCAGATACTTCTTTGTGAAGGGTATTGGATCATCTAAACCGGAATCATGATAGATAATTCAGTTTGTGGTTTGAATATTTTGTATGAGTGTTTTAAGTATTCAGGATTCAGTAGCTTCATGACAGATAATCCCCAGTGAGCTGAGTGATCCTGTCAAATAGTTGTGGCTGCACATATCTTCTTTCTTCACTGTGTAGTTTCTGTGAAGATAAAAACACTTTAAGCTTCCTCTGCCTGAATAGACTTTGCTTTTCAAGAATTTCTGTTGCTCTCTCCTACAGCAGGACTAAATGGGGCTGGGGGAGAGGTGGAGACAAGGAAATGGGGAGCAGAGAAACTTAAACACCTTGTCGTTTCAGTTCTGCGTGCTTCTTGGTACCATGTTCTACTGGAGGGGAATTGAATACTGAAGGCCTGATGTCCTCAGCACTGTCCTGAAACACCATGTGAAACTGCATTTGTTTGTCTCCTGCTCCATTCTCCTCGTTCCATGGAGGATTTGAAGTTTTCCCACTACCTCTCCCATATATACTTTTGCCCCTCCAAAAACTTGACACACAGAACTGATGACTGCAGGAAAGAATCTTGTCCCTGCTTTGCCACTTGTCCTGCAGCCCCTGGCTGAGACACAATCCTCTGACTATGCAAGAAATCCTTGGAGCATAAGATAAGAAGTGATCTCATTTGTTCTCTGATGACATCAGAAAAGAAAATGTATATACACTTGCTCCAGAAAAATGTCTCTCTAAAATTAGATTGGATTTAAATTATAATGCTAAAGGCTCCAGCAAGAGCTATGTGAGCAAAACTGTAACCTCCTGTGACCAATAAAGATGGATGCTGCAAGGGAGAAGACTGCAGACCTCTCTAATACATTTTATTGTTCAACTTATCTTCCTGGTCTCTGTCACCCCTTGCCTTAGAATAAAACAGATTCTCTGAGAGTTTCAGTGTGTCAGCAGTAAAGACATATCACAGATAAAAAGTCTGCTGCTAGTCGAGCCCAATAAAAGGCTAGATCACTTCTCAGCAATATGCTGCCTATATGCAAGCCTACCTCCTGTCACTGATGAAACCACTGCATGTGCTCCTATCCTCAGAAGTGCCAGTCCAGGAAAAGCTCCACTTGCTAACAAGTAATACCTTCAAAAAGTTGTTGTGTACTCCACACATCTATGGGCTAGAACTTGTGCAGAATACAAAAGGTCCTGGGCTGTGGTTGGCTTAGCAAAAGTGGCTGTCCCACACTCCTAGTTTATGGTGCTTCTTGCTTCAGCTACCTGTATGTATATGGTCACATCCCCTGTGTAATTCCCTTTCTACATCCCTGGATCAGGTAGGACAAAAGGCAAATGATGGCAATGAGTAACTCTTGTAAAAAAATGCAAGCAAGGAACGAACTGAACCAAATCCAGTCCTTGCATCAACACTTACAGTTCTCACTCAGTTTAATAGAGGCTGTCTACTTTGGCCCAGACTGATCTGGTGTCTTTCCTAGTGAACACTTCAGTAGTTACATGTATCATGGGAAATATGCTCCTGCATACAGCATTGTAAGATGAAGCCTCTTCTACAAGTGTACTGCTTCAGGTCCTGATACTTGCCAGCTGCCTTGATTCTTTGTTTTTGTATATTCACCAAAATACTCATTAAAAAGAAGTGAAAAGTGAATTTTTTCTCTTGGTCAAGATTTTGTGTTTGGGAAGGGGAAATGTGTCTGTATCTGGGACATCTTAGGCAGGCCAAAGGCAGGCTGTAACATCCTGTACCCTGTTCTGCAGATCAAGCTGCAAAGCACTATGCTGCATGGTGCTACAGAAACTCTGTAGCTGAATAGTACTTTGCTAGAGTGCTGAGGAAGAGAAGGAGATAAATATAAGATATTTAATGTATAAATATAAGCTTGAGGAAGAAATGGGTCTGTGCAACACAGATGGAGTTTTCCATATGTGTGTGCCTTCAGAACTGAAAATCCACATGGCTCAGTCACTCCCCTGGTTCAGCGGGGTGGTGACTGTCTTGGAGACCCTGGACTCTCAGAAATTCCATCAGGAAATTACTCCTCAGCACTTTTTTTGTGAGATTTGAGGCATGGATAGACCATGCAGAACATGTATGTCAGTGGTTGGGGTTTGTTTTTGAAGGGGGGAAGGGAGAAGTTTGATGGTAGAGTTGGGTTTTTTTCTATCTATGCTGCTGAATGCTACAGTAATACCTAAATGTAAAGAAATCTGAAGAGAACCAGCATCTCGGGTTCTCTACTACTTGCCAAATCTGCAAATCCCTGCCCACTGCAACAGCAGAGAGGAGAGAAACGGGGGAGGAAGGACGATGCAGGTACACAGCCTCTGTCCTTGCTTCTCCAAACCCATCCAGTAACTCCTAAGTCACGGCAGCTGGTATGGATAGCTGCACTCCTGCATAAGGGCCTCTTGCTCAAGTTATTTCTGAAGCTCAAGTAGCACTGCAAATGGGTGAAACAACTGCCTATGGCACCTTCTAGAGACTAGTAAGGCTTTCTGCATATTGATGTGGCTGGAGATACAGACTGGAAAAAACTGTAGGACCACAGGAGCAGGCAAGTTCAATTATTTTTCTCCTCTGGTCCTTTGCTTCAGACCCAGAGGTATGTTCCTTTCTGCTACATCTAAATGTGGTGTGGTTATAGCACTGCACTCAATACACAGGAAAATGCTGCAGGATTTTGCTGGAGAAGAGAAATTAAGACTACTTTAAACAGACTATTGCAGTATTGACTGCTCCAACCAGTTGCAAATGATACCATTGACCTACTACATAAATGGCAGCTTAAGTCAATTAAGGCTGAGATCTTCAAATTTGCTTTCTGTTTCTTAAGCCTTTTCCTCCCACTGCACTTTATGATTTGTGCTCAAAAAAACCCACTTGCAGTTTATGATTTGTGCTCAAAAAAACCCACAGCTGTGAACAAGTGATCCAGGCAATGGGGGATCTATGCAGAAACGCCAAACATGCCACAATGCAACCAGAAAATCCCAGCTTTTTAAAAACTGAGCTAAAGAGGAAAGAGAAGACTGGATTGATGGCAGAATGGTATTGAGCAGGCTTGTAAAAGATCCTGCACAGCTTTTTTTCTGTTTTTTCACCTTCAGAAGGCTGATTCCAGTCTCTGCAAGTTCCCTACCTGGGATGGCAGGGGGAGGGTGAGAAAGGGATGGAGTCCATGACAGGAATGGTAATGGACAGGTTTATGTGTTGGCTGAGACTTGTAAAGAAATCTTGGCCATTCTCAGCTCTTTGGAGCTGAATGTATGGATGTACGTGATCTTCAGAGCAGGCAAAATGCATGTGTGCATGAAAACTGCTGGACTGTGACATCCTGCTAAGACAGGATGAAGAAAAAATTTTCCAGGTGAAAGCTGTATGATTTGTTTGTAGATTGGCTCTGTGTGTTTATTCTCTGTAGGTGTGAATATTCACAGTTCTCTCTTGGCAATAAAAGCATGTTTCAATTCTCCCATAGTGTTACCAAAGGTATTTTTAGATTATTAATTTATTGTAATAGTCCCATCTCTGAGAAATCAGTCTCACTGAGAAGCATCCTCTGTTCATAGCTGATGGAGAAGTTTGGCCTCCAAGCCAACAAGAATCCCACATCCTTAGCTGCTCCCCTCCCATGCACACAGAAACTAACCTGATGGTTTTCACACCATCAAATGTTTGTGGCCAGCAGTACTGAAGGTCTCTGTTCCTTCAGGCAACGGGGCAATGTGGGGCTGCTTTTGTGTATTTTGTGCTTTGATCCCATTTTTCCAGTAGGCTTTCCTACCCCTTCCTCCCTTCTCACTTCTTCTTCTGCATGAGATCTGTTTGCACAGACTCTCTCAGGCCCTATTTTTCTTTACCTTGCTGGTTCATGGACAACATACAATGACCATTATGTGCCACGCTTGCATCCAACTACCACCTCATTGCGAAAACCAGGAAACAGGCTGTTGGTGGTGTTCAGTATCCTCTGACTCAGATGATTTATTCCCCATCCTGCTCACTGCCCTGGCATCTTAGTTTTTCACATTCCTTATAGCAGGGACTTGTGCCAAGCAAATTTTTATGTGGACCAAGAATGACCTAAAACTAGCTCATAAATGAAGCCTCCTTCTTCCAATCCTTGGCAGCCCTGCCCTCTTTGGCAACTGGGGAAAGCCTCTGCAACGTGTGGTATGCTGGGAACCTCCTGTGAGAATGCTCCCTGTAATTGCAAGCATCTGTCTTTAAGACCTTGCTGTGGGGAGGAGTTGAGGATAACTGTTGAGGGGTTTACCGCAGCAGGAAAGAGGTGAGGGTGTTTCTGACTGCATTAATTTGCATGCACGAGGTGAAATTCCATTGTAGGCAAGGTCATCTGCAGTTCTTGCACGGGTCACTACTTGAGATAAACCCTTCAAGAGAGCTAAGTGATGAGCAGTGAACTGCTCTGGCTACCCAGAGCTGTTACTGACTGTGAGTGAATGTGGGACTTCTCTATTGTTCCCAAAGCAACACTCACCTTTAGCAGGGTCACTGCTAAAGTCACTTCAAAAAATCCCTGCAAATAATCAGTCTAGTCCTTTTACACCTCTCCTCTGCCTCCACTGTCTGACCCTTGGTGTTTAAAGCAAATTAACTCATAATGCAAAAAAAAAAAGAACCCCAAATGAGGAATTTGTGATGTTTTCTGATTTATTCTTCCTGATTCTTAATGAATGAGGAGGAAAAGAAAATGTTACCTGATATTCTTCAGACTGGTTCAACTCTATCTTATGGCTGAGTGTTGAGGTTCTTTTTTTCCTTTTGGGTTTTACTTATCTGGAAACTTCCTCTGTTTAATAATCATCATGTGTGTTATTCTCCTTTCTCCAGCTCTGGTTGTTCCCATGTTCATGTGCCTTGTGGTTTTTTCTTGAGCAGCTACAAAGCTTTCTTTGAAGTCATTTCCTCTTACTGAATTCAAATCTTTCCTGGTCTTTTCAGATAAGGGATTTAAATGATAGAGATATGTACTCCCTGCAGCAGATGTGTTATGGAAGAAAACAGGTTCCATTTTAAGATGGATCTGGACCCAAATTGCATGACATAATTCCTATGTCCTATGAAAATCATAGATTTTCAAAATGTGCTAACAAGGCATGAGAAAATACCTACCCTGTTTAATTATTGAATGAAGCAAACATTCCAGTTTTAGCACTCATACTGTATCTAACTTTTGAGGGCACTAGGACTTGGGCAGATCTGAGCTTTCCACATCTCATTCATTTCTAATCCTTAACTTTGAAACTGTTCATCCTTTACCCTTGTGGTGAGTCATATTCTTTGAAAAGTTTATCCTGCTCAGGTGGAAAATGAACTCAGGAATCTCACTGCCTTTTTCTATCTTGGCCGTTATGATCCTGTTCTTTCTGCTAGTGTTGTTGCCTTGTGCCAGCTTGGCCCAGGTCTCCTTCACTGGGCTAAATTTCCTTCTCTGCACTGCCTGCCTTACCTTTTTTCCTGTCGGTTGACCTTTAGCCCCATCCAGTGAGATACCATCTAGTTGCCCATAGCTGCTGGACTCCTGTGCTGCAATGAGGATGCATGAGATATTGCTATCAAATGCTCTTTGGTGCTGGGTTAAATTGCTTCCAGGTTAACAGCCAATTTGGGAACTTGCTTAATCCTGGTTTGTCTTAGCTGAAAGTATCCAAGATATAGCTGTGGCTTCCAATACAACCTATAGAGACAATTGTCCTTAATCAGACTTTCAAGCTTGTGGTGATGGAAAAGCAGGCAAAAGAAATTGGCTGAAATTGTGCTCAAGCACACCCTGACTGAGGGCACAGTGTTGACTGGAGCATGAACAGGTTGCAGTGTGCCTTTTGCTTCATTTTCATAACCATAGGAATGCTGTGGGGCAATTAGAGATTCTCCTCTTGCCTTATGTCCAAGGCATTGCTAGACTCTGTAGCACAAAGAATAGAAAAATACTGTTTCTCGTACAGCAGTTAATAATTGGCTCTGACTAACAACAATTCCAGAGTTCAACAGACATGGTTTTCTCTCTCACTTTGTGTGCCAGTTGCCATGGTAAGCAGGAAGCACAACCCAGGCATTTTCCTAAAGGGAAACTGAAGTCATGAAGGAGGTAGGAAAGGGAGTCAAGCCCTGAGTTCAGCTGCTGAGTAGGAAAAAAACAAACAAGAAAAAACTATTTAATGTAACCTAATGATTCATCTGTTTTTTAGGGAGAGCAATGAGAAAACTGCACTGCAAATATGTCCACAGAGGCTAAAATCACAAGAACCTCCCTCTTTCTTCTTTTTCTTTTGATTCCCAGGATAGAATAAGGGACACATGCTAATTATGTTCACTTCCATGCTACATCTCAGAGACTGGATCAATGGGAGCCAGGGAACTAAATTCATAATTTAAGTTCTTGCTTGTCCTTTACAAATCAAGAGAAGTGAAAATGTGATCCACCAGAGGCTTCATAGCTAAATTCTCCTGTTCCAGCCTGGCTTCTGTTGTACAAGCACTGGGATGCCAAAGTATTTCCATACTCTAATCTGTGTTGCTCTGCATTATCACAGGCAAGGCAGAATTCTGCAGATGTGCTGAATGGGAGGACATGGTTGTACACGACTGAAACTTCAGCCTGGTAGAACTAGAAATGGTAAGAGTAAAGATGAATTTTACCCTTGAAAATTTTAAAGCTGTTCAGATAATGGTAATTCCACAGAAGTCTCCAAGCCCTCACTTCATTTTCAGAGCTGCAAAGCAGCTGTAGTCCTCATAACCCCGAATCAGAAAAGTGTGTGATCAGGCCCTAACCTTCAATCCCCACCATCAAACCCCACACATGCACAGATCAGTGCCCTGGACACTCACACGGCAAAAGAGTGGCTCAAACTCCATGTCAGAGGACGACAAATTCATTTCCACTGCATTCATAAACCAAACCCAGGCAAAAGAAAACGTTCAAAAATATCACTAGGGCACAGGTCTGTTTTTATAAAAACTCCAGTTTTTCTATGGCTGAGACCTGGCAAAACATCTTTCTTTTGTGCCTGTTGTTTTTCTTTGCCTTTTTTTTTTTTTTAAAAACCAATCAGGCACAAAGGCAGGCAAGTCCACACAGAGAACAAAGCTTAACAAAAATGCAACTCATCAGAGCTAGCAGGAAAAAGAATAATAAACCAGGGACAGTGGGATGGGGACAGTCCTTTTCACAGTGTCTGTATCCCAGCCTTTCTCTTGACCTGGCAACAAATAATATTTCAAAAGGGACCAGTGCCTGCAAGTACAAGATGTAAAGTTTGGAATGCTGCATGGAGCCCTTAGAAAGCTCTTGCCCCCTGCCATCCTTCCTTTCAAGGGCTGTTAAAGTCCTACTCCATCTCCACTTGAACTCACTGCTTTCTACTCCTTGCTTGGAACAGAACTAATTATTACCAAGCCTTTACACCGATTAGGAGTGAAAAAAGGCTAAACCAGGTAAGGATTAGCCAGAGATTCTCCCTTATCCCCAGAGATTTTTATTCTTTTTTCTAGAGATAGAGAGAAGCAAAAAGGACAACTGCAAAGCCTGGGCATGCCTGAAAGGTAATATATACTTCAGTAGACTGTTTGCATTTTTAAGGACTGGGGACAAGCTTGTGGTGGAAAGCTAAATCAGTCCATGCACCCTGATCTCATTCCTCCTCTCCCAGGACAAGATCTTGCTCAAGAAGGCAGTTTCAGGCCTTCTGCTCACCACAGATTAGCCAGAACTAATTAGCTTCTCTGTGGGCAAAGAGCCATTTCATCACACAATCTCAGTGCTACAAAAGTTACAGCAGGAACCATTCCATGCATCAGCCCAGGTTTCACAAATGTGTATAGAATCATAGAATCAACCAGG
>NW_008675345.1:0-245 GCF_000695815.1 Acanthisitta chloris
GCTCTCCAACTCAGAGACAAGGATGTCATGTGGAACGCTGCTGGGAATGCCAACCTTGGACCAAAGGACGAGGCCTCCCATCAAAGGGCAGTCAGTGGGGCAGAGCTGCAAACTAATCTGAGCGTAAGGAGAAACCCAAGCACCAACTGAGAAACTGCAGCCTCTGCTGTCAGACACAGCCTAATTTCTGCTTCTCAGTCAAGAGCTAAAAAGCCCCTAGAGCTGCACAGATATGCATGAAAGAT
>NW_008675345.1:293-1208 GCF_000695815.1 Acanthisitta chloris
TATGTTACACAAAATTGTCATTAAGGGGTAGCTTATTTTACATTTTCCAGGGCTACAAATCTCCTTGAATTAAATATTCATGAGCCTGCTTGGAATGCTGAGCCCTGTGCTATATTACAAAGAAACAACAGCAAGCAGCCTTTCCAACTAGATATTCCACTATATAACCTGGAAAACGATGAGTTTTAATCCTTAGTTTGATACAACTCAAGAGTAAAGTCCAAGCAGTAGAATTCAGGAATGTTTTTCCTTTGCGAGTAGCAAGATAACGTGCCTGGAGATGAAAACCAACCAGTCTAATTGTACCTTTCAAGTCTCCTACAAGACTAATACAACTTAAAAATGCATTTTTCAGGGAGTAATTTAGAGAATGAGACAGGAAAAATCCTCCTCTAAGAAGAGGCATGGGTTCAGAGGTCATGGATTCTCCCTCACTGGAGATATTCCAGAATCCTCTGCACATAGCCCTGAGCTTCAGGCTGGCCCTGCTGGAGTAGGGAGACGGGACCAGTGACCCACTGTGGTCCCTTCCAACCTCACTGATCCTGAGTTTTTGAAACTAGATTTCTGTGAAGTTCTATCCTACTTGTGAAACATTTATAGTAGAAAAGCACAAAATTTTTTTTACAGCAGAGATGAGAGGTACAGACATGGCAGCAAAGTGCACAAGTCCATCAGTCATTGATCCAGCAGGTACTCCAAAGTGCATCTCTGACTTGTGTGGAGCTACAGTGCTCTTGACACCAGGAACAGTACATACCTTGGTGATTTCATGAGCTGTCTTGCAAAAAGCTTTGCTTTTGTATAGTACTACCTCAACAGAACAACATGGTTCTTATAAACCAAAATCATTCAATAAGCTATTTGTTGAAATTAGAACTATAGAACTATGGAATCACCAAGGCTGGAGGAGAC
>NW_008675346.1:0-389 GCF_000695815.1 Acanthisitta chloris
AGACCTGCCCTGAGACATCTGAATCCTAGAAAGCAAACTGGGGTTATGTTAACCAAGGCAACAGAGAACAAATAAACAACAACAGCTTCCCATGGACTTGGTCTTCCTTCTAGGGCTTTGGTTTGCCTAGGATACCCCTCCTCACCCAGGACCCTCTCCTCAAGGGAAGCTGAGGGGTTTAAGTGAATTTTTCCCTCATGTTTTACAGAACTGCCCTATGTCTCCAATAGAGCTGTCTCTTTCCTCTCATCCCTGATAGAAGGGATGCCTGCAGACAGAGGGCCACATCTCATCTTCACTGCTCCTCTAGTGATCCCTTTCCATGCCACCTGCCCTCCATGCCCCCACCCAGCCTGGCCCCTGCCCTGGCGCCTTCACTGCAGGCACAA
>NW_008675347.1:0-4215 GCF_000695815.1 Acanthisitta chloris
GGCGCGGTGCCGCTGTGCGCCAGCTCTGCCCCTTCGGCAGTCTGTGGGTTGGCATCGCTGCCTCGCCAGCCTCGAGCCTCCGCGGGCTGGTACTTGGCCTCGCTTGCCGCCTGTGCATCCACCTCCAGAGGCACCGAAACAACCTTCCAGAGGCTCTGAAACGATACAGAGCTCACACGATGCGTTTCTGAGGGCCACCCCGGGCTGGGTTTTTTCTCTCTCAGGGGTTTTGTTTGTTGCTGATAGTTCTGCTTTTGGTGTTTTTCTTTGGTTGCTTTTTGAGTTCAGTTCAGAAAGAGATGTGAAAGTGAAGCCTGGAGAGAAGAGAGACCCTTGGCCGCTGGATGGAAATCCCTTCCTTGTTCGTTCTGAGAGTAAAATGCAAAATGTGGCTGTTGTGACCCAGAATGAGAGTTAAAGACCCATCTTAAAAAGGAAGAGAATCTTAAAAAAAAGCCTTTTTGGTTTTTTAACTTTTGGTGCTTTGTGGTTTTTTTTAAAGCATTTAAGTTATGGAAGTAACAGTTGTGTTTCAGCAGGGATCTGGTCAGTGCAGTTATTTATTGCAAAAACACAGTGCTGCAAGGAGCAATCTTAACCCTACAGTGATCTCTGCTTATAAGACTTTCTGATTCTGTTTTGCATAAGGGAAGAAAAGTGTCCACTCTAGCAGTGTGAGATCCACCTGCCTGTGGGTGGGCTCTGAGAGCATGGAGAACTGCCAGCCATGTGAGCTCCGAGTTTCACTGAGCTCAGATATGGTTACAGTGCCACTTATCAAGGAACAATATCCATTGGGAGATAACGTTTCTCTAAGTCACAGTGGAACCTTTCCCAGTGCTCTGTGACTGCAGCCCATGAGTCATGTGGATGTTCTTGGTCCAAACGCAGCTTGGGAGTCCAAGGCCTGGACTGAGGAACAGGCCTGGGCCAGGTCAGCCTGACTTGGAGTGTAGGAAAACATTTCACTTTGCTGGTGTGCAGAGCTGCCTGATGGATGAGCAGCACACCAGGACTGTGGCATTTCCTTTCCCGTGGCTCCAGTGTGATTTTCCCCGTGGTGCTCGGGCTGGGCTGGCTGCAGGGGACAGCCCCGTGCAGGGAGGGAGTGGTGATTGAGCTCTTGGGTATGCTCAGCTGACAGGATTGATTTAGGACTAGACAGGGCCGGGACAGTGTGCTTACTGTAAGGAGCTGCTGGGGATGAAACTCTAGCTGGATCATTGCCATACGTTCCTGGTCCTATTGCTGTGGAATTTTTGCTGGTGATTTGGGCAGGTATGGGCCAGTTCTGCACATCTTTGCTGTAGGCCTTAGCTATTAGAAAACCTGACCACTGTGCTGGCTGGCTGACGGCCTTGGCTGCCCCCTCTTATCCTGCTAGGTTGGTCTGCTTTGTCTACACTTAGACTTGGGAGGAAGGACACGACACCAAGCTCAGGCTGTAGTGAGCAGCCTGGCTGAGGAGTGAGCTTGAGTCTGCTCTGCCCTTTGAAATCTCATGACTGGAGTTCTGTTACGTGTGGCCAACTCCTCTCCTTATCAGCAGCTCGCTGCTGTTGTGTGACAGTGGTGGCTTCTGGGCAAAAATAGTAGATCCTGTTTGTTCTTTTCCTAAGAAGTTGGGTTTTCTTGTAACATGAATTTCTCGGCTTCATACTCTAACTCTTTTCAGTGTGAGAGGAAGATGGAATTTTTTGTCCTAGGAGAGCTCTTAAGAGGTTGTGGTGGTTCACAGTTCATCATGTTATTCTGACTGTGCATTTTTTTCTACCTTTTTCCCATCTTTTTTAAACAGTGGGTAGAAATTTTTCCATGTTGGCAAATGTGACCATACTTGCCCTTGCTGCTACTGAGGTGTAGGTGTTTCAGAGGAATAGAGCAAACTTTTAAAGAAAGAATCATTCCTAACAGTGCCGATTCAAGAGAGTGAGAACTGGAGGGAAGAAGGAAGTCTGGAGTCTTCTAGAGAAATCTGGAATGTGAGGGTTGTTTGCTGGGGCCTGTACTACAACTAGGATTTTTTGGCCCAGGTTTTGCCATCTCGATGCAAAGTTGAGCCTTCTGGGTCTGTGTGTGTTTATTTACTGGGATGTCTCTTGTGCAGCACAGCACATGGCAGTTGTGGAAGAAAATCCCAGCTCAGAGAGCATCTGTCAGCAAGGATCAATCAAGGGAGGGTGTGTTGGCTGAGGGTGGGGCGATCCCCTCACCCCTTAGAAAGCCTGAGAAGAGTCTCAGCCTCTGAAGAGAAAGAAGAACCTGTGGCTGACAGTCTCAGGCAGTTTGTGGGGAAGGTGCTACTGAACTATAAAAGCTCAGCAGATGACACAGAGCTATGCTAATTCTTTCCAACTTGTGAGTCACAGAACCTTGAAGGGAAAATACCTTCTGAGCCCTGTCAAGGGGGCTGTCAGTTTTCACCATGCAAGGCAGGGCTGAAGTGAAACAGGGAGAGTTGTTTTGAGATAAGTCCTGGATTAGCTATAGCACGCAGAATGCTTCTATGTTGTCCCTGGCAATGTGCATCTTTAAGATGCTCAGAGAGAGATTTATCATTTTTGAATCTGTGTGTTTTCTGTGATCACTTCTTCAGACATTGCCAGGATGGTTGATGGGACTTTGTGTTTGTATTCAGCTTGCAGCTACTCACGTGCCTTAATGGTGAGGGTTTCTGCTTTAGGGTGGGAAGAGGAGAGTATTTGCACAAGGTGATAATTAAATCAGGAGCAGGTAAATTGGGCCAAAACTCTAGTATATACTACATCTTGATCTACAGTGTTGTGTGCTATAGTCCACTTAAGCCTCCAAGGTGCTTGTAGAACCCACAGATGGATAAGCTGCTGCTGGTGACGTTTCTGCCAAAGTCACCAGCACGGGCATGGAATGTATGGAGTTTTGTGGATGATAGAGCAGAGTTTCCGTTTAACTTCTGAAGGAACAGTTAATATCACAGCGGTGTAGGGCCTGGGGGATGGACAGATGATGGAAATGTTGTGAATGTTCTCCCAGGGCAGGCCATACAGAGGCCAGGGGAATACACAGATCAGTGGAAAGTTTTGTCTTGTCTGAGAGTCAGGAGAGGTGTCGGGTAAGGCAGGTAGAAGAACAGAACACTGACATCAGAACCTTCTGATTCTGACCATAGTGCTCTGCTGCCTGAAAGTCTGAGCTTAGGAAACCCATTACATAGGACTGCAGCTGGGTCCGAGTTTGTAAACTGCCAGTGACAATGCTGATCTGTGTCTGAGTAGGGCAGTGCAGTTGAGGCTGGTGGATGTAAGAAGCTGAAGGCCTTTATGCTAAAAGGGTTTTAGGTTCTGTCTTTTCCCAGCCTCACTGTTCTGCTCAAAACCAGAATAGTTCCGGTGTCTTGTAGAGGGTTAGAGAAAAATGCTGAGCTTTTACCAGTGTTGGGTTTGAAACATAAAGACTCTGTACAGTCTCTTTAGGTAGAAGTATGCTCTTAGACTGCTGGTTGGTAACATCAACAGATTTTCAGTAGGAGTCTTCATTTTTTCTTTGCAGAAATGAAGTAATTGACTGTAAGTCCTTGATCTTGGGACTTTGTGTGATAGTCTATGTCCTGGTAAAACAGGATTTCTGTGTCCAGCTGATGATGCCATGTGTTGCTATTGAGCCTTGATTTCTTCTGTGTGTCTCTCAAAGCTCAAAGAGTCACAAAATTTAATCCAACATATTGCACCATTTTAAAGGTGCTTGTTACTCTGATACAAGACAGTGTTTTTGCACTGTCCACCCTGGTGGCTGTGTGCAGGGTAAGGGCAGGTGGCAACTCATTGTGCAATACAGTCTTTCCGATGATGACAATTTGCTGTAACAAGCCGGAAGCAGTTGTGCAGGGATCAAGGATGTGTTTTGTAGCTCTGACTCACAACTGGTTTAACATGGCTTTTTTTTGTCTCTGCTGTGGTTGTCTTGCTCTGTTTGACTTGGACCAGAAGGAAGACAACATGTTGCAGTCCATGATGTCTGTGATGGGATTCTCCATGTCTGACAACATCACACAATCGACTGCCCTGGTGACAGTCCAGGGTAATGTGACAACTTTCTCCCCGATGACAACACAGGCAATCAACGACACTAACATCACTGTCCCACACAAGTGCCTGTTGTTGCTCTACGAGGACATTGGGAAGTCCAGGTGGGTTGGAGGAAATGAGATTACAGTCTGACCATGGGCCAAGGGAAAGA
>NW_008675347.1:4227-12070 GCF_000695815.1 Acanthisitta chloris
AGAAGGGACTGGGGTTGGTGCCTTCCCTTCTAGGTGCTGAAGAACAGAAGAAAACCTGTTTTATTTCATTTTTGCAGAGTTCGCTACTGGGATCTTCTGCTCCTGGTTCCCAATGTGCTTTTCTTTATGTTTCTTCTCTGGAAGTTGCCCTCTGCCAGGGCCAAAATCCGGGTCACTTCCAGCCCAATCTTCACTACATTCTACATACTAGTGAGTACCACTCTGTGCCTTTGAACTGATGAGTATTTTATTACCATTCATGAACACTATCACTGAACTAATGGAGAGAGCTTAGGCCAGATCTCACAGGGATAAAATCTGGCTTTTGTCAAAGGTGTGCTACAAGAAGAAGACAGAGATCATTTTTTTACTGTCTGAATTCAGCTTTTCAGAAATTCTGGGACCATATCTGCTGGATTTGAGTGGATTTGTTATCCTGTGATGATTTTATTTTTTTCTTTTCCTTTATTTCTTCCTTTGTTGCTTTGATGTCTTAGAATCTTTTTTCTTACACTTTCCTTGCTCCTTGCAGCAAGTAATGTGTAACATAAAAACAGCTTCTCATTGAGGTAGTGAAAGTGAAATAGTGGAGCAAAACAAGGCATTCATTCACCACTTCCCATGGGCAGGCAGGTGTTCAGCCATCTCCAGGAAAGCAGGGCTCCATCACATGTAAAGGTTTCTGGGGAAGACAAACACCATTGGTCTGAAAGTCCTCTCCTTCCTCCTTCCTGGCTTTGTGCTGAGCATGATGCCATACTGTATGGGACATCCCTTGGGTCAGTTGGGGTCAACTGTCCCAGCTGTCCCCTCTTAACTTCTTGTGCACCCCCAGTCCACTTGCTGGGGGTGGGGTGGGAGGCAGAAAAGGCCTTGACTCTGTGTAAGCTCTGCTCAGCAGTAACGAAAACATTTGTATTATCAACACAGTTTCCAGCAAAAGTCAAAACCACAGCCCCATAATAGTTACTGGGAAGGAAATTCACTCTATCCCGGCCAAACCCTTCACACAGTCTTAGAGAAAAGTGCTTTCATTCAATTTGATCTTCAGGAGTATGTAATTGGGAGATGAGGATGGAAGTGTGTTCTGTGAGGTTTTCCTCTCAACTGGCTATTTGTTGTGTCCTGAAGGAATGCTTTTCTGTGGAGTCAGTGATTAACATGAAGTTAACAGATTGGGAAGAGTCTCTACCTGCTTAGAGAGGAAACAAAAGGGGTGTGTTTTCCTCTCCAAGGAGTAGCTGCTGCTCTAGAACACCATTATATTGAGGGACCCTTCTTTTTTTGTCCATATTTTGTCACAGTTTGCCACTGCAGGAGGGTTTGTTGTTGTTTTCTTTCATGCCATTGCCATCCCTTCTTCCTCTAAAGAGGAGATACTCAGCTCTAGGTGGCTTATTGGTCATTTCCATTCTCTAACCACCTTAGAGTCAGCTTGGACTCAGTTCTCTGATAGATTTAGCTCTCATACCTGCATCATTAGGATCAGCTTGTGAATCAGAATTTTATCTGGAAAAATCTGCTTTCTTAGAGGGTAAATCTGCACAGTGGAAGGCAGATATATCCAGCTGAGCTCTCAATTGCATAGTATGGCTGACAGCACAGGGGTTGGCAAATGAGCCTTGCTGAGCTCCATGCTGTCATGCTTAAGTGGCACATGAGGTGACTTGGGTATCTCTGTGTTGCACTGTGCAGCAGGGTAAGATGTTTTAAAGCTGTTGGCTGCAGGTGACCTTTCCTCTGCATTCCTGAGCAGTGTCAGTGCAGAGTGAGGGAACCACAGGTTTTTGTTTGGTCACAGATCTGATGTGTGGTAGCTGGCGTTGAGCAGCTTCTCTCACCTGATGTGATTGGTTTAGTCAGACATACCAACCATTTGATCTTGTAATTCGGAGTGATATACTTTTGTCTGTTTTTTTCCTTATTCCCTGCCCCAATGGACTGCAGGGTGGGAAGAAAACTGTTTCCTGTAAAGATATGATTGTAAGGACTGGGTGAGAGCTCTTCAGAGATATGTCTGACAGTTGAGGCAATTTATTCTTTCTTTAATTCTAAGCCTGTATCTAACAGGTCTGAGGAATCTTTTTCAGGAAACTAACTCTAGTCTGCTACAGGAAATGCTTAGTACACATTTTCAGGCTTGAAAGCTGATCTGGAAATGGCATTCCAGAAGGGTTTCTGGTCACGACTGCATGTGTTCCTTTTGGCCTGAGCTCACTTCTGCTGTCTTTTTTTGCAGGTGTTTGTGGTGGCTTTAGTTGGTATTGCCCGTGCTGTTGTCTCCATGACTGTGAGTGCTTCTGATGCTGCCACAGTTGCTGACAAGGTAGGTGCAACACTGACTCCAGAGGCTGTGCTTTGTGCAGCTCTGATCACAGCAGTCTGCTAAGGTTTCCCTCTTACATGCACACGAGAAGAATGTGTTGGGTTTTTTTTTTATTTGCAGTACTCATGGCTGTGTGTACTATGGAATCCTGTTGTGATAGCTAATCATCTAAGTCATCACAACATCCAGGGCTGTAAAACAATGGATTTCCTAAAATAGATGCACGAATAATGGTAGCAAAAGTTTCCTGTTGTGGGGATGAAATCATTCTGCTTTGCAAGAAGTAAACATTCAGAAACCTTTAGTGGTTAGGCAAGATCTGACATTTGTTAATCTTGCAGTATTTGAGTGGCTCTTTGGAAGTGTTTAATTTTTTTAATGAATGCAAATAAAACCAAATTCCCTTTTGAGACTGACACCTGTATGTCCTTGCAGACACTCTGAGCACAGGGTGAACCCTTAGCAAACAGGAAATATGTTTGTACGTGCTATTCCTTTGTAGGCATTTGACTTTGTAGGCAGAATATTACTTAAAACAAAAAGCTCTGCTGTTCTTGAGCTGTTAGAGGAAGAGAAGCTGCACAGAGTGCAGGTTCTTGTGACTTTATTCTCTAGGATCAGGGTGGTTTTCATACTTTTCCCTTTAATGTTACCTGTCAATGCACTGTGGTGTGCTGCTTGCTGTGAGTGGCTGGATATGTAGCATTTTCACTCACCTCTGTTGAACAGATGTAGGTCCAGGACTTCAATAATGAAGAAGAGATGGGAAGGTGCTCTCCTTGCTGCTAAGTGCATCTTGCTGGGAAGTCATTCAGCCATTCATTGACAGATACTCTGTCAATGTTTCCTGTAAACACGTGTTCCAGCCTGTCTATTATGTTTCTTTTGTCTTCTCTCGTGTGTATATATATATATATATACACACACATTCTATTTGCTGAGATTAGAAGTGTCTCATCAAATGACTCTTAAGTTGTTTCAAGAGAGAGTAATGTTCAGTGTTCAGAGGAAAGGAATTAACAAGCCAGAGTCTGGGCTGTTACTCCAGGTTTGCTGCTGATTTATTGCATGACTGCCTGGAAAGTTGCCTCACCTGATGTTTTATTGATCTTGTTTTACTAAAAAAACATGGGATTGAAAATGACAAGCTGGAAGTGGGAGGGATTTAGGGTTGAATATTCTTTAGACTGAAGGACCAGTAGCTTTGGAAGAGGGCAAAACAGAGTTTGTTCAGGCGTATCTACTGCTGTAAGAGCTGGCCCTGCTTAATATTATACCTGAGGTTGTCATGGGTTTGTCATGGGAGCACAGCAGAAGCAACACATCCTAGACAAGTGACAGATCCTCAGCTGTGGCAAACCATGGCCACTTCCTCTCTCTGCAGACATGCTGTTTGCTCACTCCCACACACCTGTTCTGTTTCACGGGCACAGACAGGGCTTGGGACAGGCATGTGATTAGTATCCACACAAAGCATGAGGACGACTTGTGGAAATGACCTGTTCCATTCAGAGGCTGCCTACCATCCCCTGGAGTTTTGCTGCATTAACTTCAGACTGGTTCCTGGCTACATCTAATCGTGTTTTCTTGTTATTCCTCAGATCCTGTGGGAGATCACAAGGTTCTTCCTTCTGGCAATTGAACTGAGTGTGGTGATTCTAGGCCTTGCCTTTGGTATGTGTCAGGTTTTTGAGTACTTTCAGTGTTTCCTATTCCCTTTCTCTCTATGAAGGCTGCATCAGTAAGTTCATGGAGGTGCTGATTCTATAAAGTGAAGGAGCTCTAGAATAAACAAAGGACAGATGGGGGTGTTTCAGTTAGAAGTGCCCTGAAAGCCTGATAATATTTACAGATACATGGCTTGTGCAATTTAAGGGTTTACATGTCCTTTGTTTGTTCTGTACACATGTGGTGAAGGAGTGTAGAGCTTAGGTGAAGGTGATTTATGCCAAGGTTAACAGTCTGATCTTTGCTTCAACCCCATTTTATTTAGGAGGGTTTCTTTGGAGGCCCTTTTGTCCCATCTATCCCATCCTTGATTAGTTTGATTGTTTCCATCCCAGTAAAGCTTCGTTCAAAGGCTTTAACTGTACCTGCAATTTGTAATTCTACTTCTTTCAATTGTGCAAGTGAAATTGCTATCTGGAGCACCTCTTCCTGTGGGTCAGAGGTAGAAGAGAGGGGTTTGTAGGTGTCACTGTTGCATCTGCCAGGGAGAGGTCTGAGCAGTAGCTTTTTTATCTTTTGAGGTCTCAGAATAACTTGGGTTGGAAGGAGCTTCTGGAGGTCATTTGCTGGAGCATATTCCAGTGCAAATTTCTCTAACCTAGCCTTTTTTTTTCTTGAAAAGAAGCTTTACAACATTTCTATGCACACGATACTGGAGTAATTCCTGACATTTTTTTTCTGTAACCCCAGCAGAAAGACTTAGTTATATTCTCTATATTGGTGTGGACAGGAGGAAAGCAAGTTAAAATCTCGTTTAGTAAATATTATTTTGTCTCTGAAAGGCTCAACTCTCCAAATAGGGTTAAGTGAGCTTTAACCTTCCCTTGAAGGCCTCTGGAAATACAAGTGTTTTCCTGTATTGGCTTTGGAAAGAACTGATATTAATCAGGGCTGGGTTCATAATCTGAGTCACTTCTGTATCCCTTAATTCCAGGTCACCTGGAGAGCAAGTCGAGTGTGAAACGTGTACTGGCAATCACTACTGTGCTGTCTCTGGCATATTCTGTCACCCAGGTGAGTATATTTGAGCAGAAGAATTGGTCTTTGCAAAACAGGGTACTTGTCTTGGAGTTAGGCAGTTAATTGTGGGACTCCCATTTGGAAGTGTCAGCTTTGCTGTTTGGATGAGGTTTTGGAGGAAGACTGAATGCTTGTGGCAATGTGTATAAACAGATGGTATCTGCTTGTCCTCATTACTGCATGAATAGCTCAGCCAAGGTGAAGAAATGAGATGAGGTTTAGAGGAGTTGCCTTGTTTAGTGGGTCTCGGAACAGGAGTGAGATTTTTCCACACCTGAGTCACAAGGTCTGAATCTAGCCTCAAGGGCCATGAAAACTAGATGGAGAGACCTGAGGTCTTGCCTGGTAAGGGCAGTGCAGTGGCCTCTTATCTGCTGACTCTTTGAGAGCTGAGAGCTCTTGCTTCTCTTGAAACGAGCAGCTGGTTTGTTAGCTCAGTTTATTAGCCACGTCTTTATCTCTCTGAACAATGCAATCTGTGTCTGGGTTTATTCCTCTCCTTGGTGTGTCAGTGGTCAGCCCTGTGTCTCTATGCTCAGGGCAGTGCCAGAATAACACACAGGTCTTTGTTCTGTGACTAGGCTCTTGCCTGCAGAGGCAGTGGGCTGATCATTACCACATGATAAAGCTGGAGGAGCCTCATTAAATATCAAGTGTTTGAGCTGTATCTAGATTCAGTAGTGTTTACAAGCACTTTTGTCTGTCCATTGTCTGTATGGCAGTTTTTGCTCACACCTTTTTCCAGAAATTTAAGTGGATGAGACAAAGTTGTCTATATTCTGGATGTTTTGGCAAAAACAACGTTTACTTTAGAGGTGGAAATGGAGCTCTGTCTATTTCAGACAGACAACTGCTTGCATCCCCTGTCCACTCAGTCTCTCTTCCGGAATGTCTTGCTAGTTTCCTTCAGATGCAGATTCCTGCCATTTTTTCCCCTCACTACTTGTCTTCAGTTTCTTCCTCTTCTGTGTGAGCTTAACTTGGTCTAAGCCAAGCAATGGTTGGGTCTTTGGTGGCAGACCAGGTGTTGTCTGAACTTCTTTAAACACGGTCTTCCTTGTCCAGACACACATTCCAGTGAGGATACTGCCTGTAACAGAATCATGTTGGTGGCACTTTTCTCCTAGGGCACTCTGGAAATCCTGTACCCTGATGCCCACCTCTCAGCAGAAGACTTCAACATCTATGGCCATGGAGGGAGACACTTCTGGCTTGCCAGCTCCTGTTTCTTCTTTCTGGTGAGTACTAGGAATGTGTTATGCACTCTGATAGCCTCTTTGCATGTTGTGAATGGAGCAAGGTGAATGACTTGTGTACAATAAGGCCCTAATCCCCCTCCTGCCAGTGCAGCATTGGCACTTCTCAGGTGTCAGGGAAGCTGCAGCAATAGAGGTGCAGTGGGAGTGGTGTAAGCTGGGGCAGCTGAATGCCAGCTGAATTCAGGTGTTCTTCACTCCCTAGTTTCTCAGTGACCAGCTGTTTCGTGCTGGGGGTGAGTTGTGGGGCCTTCACATGCACATTGGGTATAGTGTCACAGGGGATTTGTGCCTCTGCCCCAAGACATCCAGGGAGTGCCTGACACCATACACCATCCCTGCAAAGATTGTGGAGTTCAGCTGCCAAGCAGACATGGAACAGTTAGTTCTTTGTCTCAACAGGTGTATTCCATGGTGGTGATTCTTCCAAAAACTCCTCTGAAAGAGCGGATTTCTTTGCCCTGTAAGTAACTGTAGTGTTTTCCATAGTAGAGATGGAGACAGTGCCAGGATGAAACGTAGGTGGGAGCAAGAGGTTCCTGTATGTGGTTGTGCTGCAGATGTATTCCACTGTCTCAGGGTACAGATAACATGGCAAAGGACTTATCCCTGGAAAAATTATGTTGTGCCTTTTTGGAGAGCAGAGTAAGAGCAATTACATGGCTACTTCAGTAACTAAACAATTACATTAAGAAAACAAGACCTACTGCTCAGTTAATGATACAGGTGTAATGTAGATGTATAATCTTCTGAGAGCCCTAAGAAATGGCTTCTTAATAACAGCTTCATTTGAAATGCACACCTGATGTTAGTGTGCATACTGGTCATCCCCTGGGAAGGAAAGGCTGAATGGGAGCTGCTCAATAATTTTTGTCTGGGCTTTTACTTTATTAAGATGCTTCTGTTTGGTTTTTTTTGTTGAGGAATATCTGCAGTTCTTGAATAGAGAGAGAAGCTGTTCCTAAGGTGTTTGCACTGGGCTGTTCTCTCTCTAACAAGTGTTCACATCTCTATGTGAGTACCCTGAAGGAGGGGTATGTGTGGCACATGCCACAGGCACAGGTCCTGGGCCTGATCTGCCTAGTGTCCAGTAAAGCCTACTGCTCCTGTCAGGGTCTCCTGAGCAGTTTTGTTTGTGCTGTATGTTGGAAGCTTGTGGATCAGCTGGGTTTTTTGTTTGTTTTGCTCTCATTCAATTATGTGACTGACACTGGTTCCAGATGCTTGTCAATAAAATTTTTTCATGTGTTGCCATAACCATGTTTTCATAAGCCATCTTGTGTGTGTACACACATGCAGGAGGGTATGGTTTAGTCCATTACAAATGCCATCAATCCTGCCAGCATGGGTCAGGAAAATAGTCTTAGTTCTTAGAGACAAGGTGTTGAGATACTTCTGTTAGGTTTGTAATCTCCATCAAACACATTTGCACTGGTCTGGTGTTTGAGGTTGAACTTCATCTGTGTCCATGTCTTTCCCACAGCCAGGAAGAGTTTTTATGTTTATGCTGGCA
>NW_008675347.1:12097-19175 GCF_000695815.1 Acanthisitta chloris
CTCTGCTCTGTGTGGATATCATAGAAGGACTGTGGTATGTACACTGGGGGAGGAGGTCTGCAGCCCTGTATTTGGTGTTTCATTGGAGTGTCCTTCAACACTGCCTCACCCAAGAAAACAAACCTGTGCTATGTTCCTAAGAAGGAATAAACCCGTTGGTTCTGTTTTGTGCCAAAAGGCCTCTAAGTGGTCAGGAAACTCAGAGTGGAGAGGTTGTGGAGCTTCATGCACTGCAACGGCCTCAAAGTGGTGAGAGAAGGTAATAGTTTGAATGTCTGGCCATTGGCTTGTGTTTAACAGGGAGGAAATAGACCCTTCACTAGAAATCTGGATATAACCTTACTCATATCTGGAGTCTTATTCTACAGGGATCAATGTAATATCTGTGAGTCAAAATTGGGAGCACCAAGACTCTGCTGTTGTTCAGACCTTGGGTTTTGACATGGTTCCTTCTCGGTGTCTAGGAGCAGTGACACAGGTTGATGACAATGTCTGTTAATTTGCATCAGTTTAAATTTATTTAACACAAGACTTTCCTTGTCCTCTGGACACTCTGGAGGGAAATTGGATCAGTCTGGGGGGATGTGACTGGTGTTACCCAGATGTATTGTGCTTGAGTGCTGAATCACTATGTTCTCTTTTGCTGTTGACAGCTGTGTTGATGCTACCACGTTCCTTTACTTCAGCTTCTTTGCACCTCTCATCTATGTGGGATTCCTGAAAGGCTTCTTTGGGTGAGTAGCCAGGAATATGTTGCCAGTTAGTTGATTTGCATTCAGGTGTTCTCTGTACAATAAAGACAGTGACTAGAGTGGCAGTTAGAGAACCAGTTTTAATTTCTGCCCTTGAAGATTTTCTTGTGTGACCTGAGGCTGCTCACTGCTTCCAGGACTCCTTTGTATGCAGAGCAGAGTTGATGGCTGTATTCCTCTCACACTTTTCTGAGGATCACTTCAGTGGCAGCATCCTGTGTAGTACAAAGCTTTTCCACTGAAGTTGCTAGCTGAATGATTAGTGAGCGAATGAGTCCTGGAAGGTTAAATGGTCCTCTGAGTGGGTTTTGGGAGAACTTTGTAGAAAGGATCTGGGGGTTAGGTAGCTCTTTACCTAAGGACTCCTCTACGATGGGCCTAAGAATTACCAGGGAAAAGCCCTGGGAAGGTGATTCCCAGGCTGGCGGTGCCACCGTGTGGCCACTCAGAGGAGATGCACCTTGGTAGGGAAACCTGAGTGGTTTAGTGCAGGCTTCAGCTTCTATTGTCCATAAGCAAGAAACAGGAAACTTAAAAATAATTAACAGCATAAAGTACTTCTCAAATATAAAACTATGCCTCCCCTTCCTTTTGAAATCAGAAGGGAACAGGGTCTGGAGTTAGAGATGGAAACTGCTGATCCATAAATGTTTGTATTTTGGTTTTCCTGATGCAGTTTGTTTTCCTGCACAGATGGAACTGGAGGTGGACTCCTGTTCTGTTGGTGTCAATAGCCAGGCTGCTGTGGAGTGCAGTGATGTTTGGATGCTGTTGCATCAGTAATTAAAAGCTCCCAAAGATGAGAACTTTTCCCACAGCAGAGTCAGGATTCTGTCATTTTTCTTAGGTGACTTCATCCAAAGCCACGTTTAGCGTTACTTCATGGGCAGTTACTCTGCCATAAATGTCTAGACAGAAAGCTCATGTGAAGAGTGTTTGGGGTCTGAATGCACAAGTGCTGCTGAGTTTCAGTTAAGGATAGGTGGCTGTGGTACCACGTTGCTTAAACATGCATTTTAATCACTTCAGGTCTGAACCGAAGATCCTTTTCTCCTACAAGTGTCAGGTGGATGAACCTGAGGATGTGGATGTGCACCTACCCCATCCTTATGCTGTTGCCAAGAAGGAAGGAATGGATTCTGGCTTTTACTCAAGCACTCAGATTGACACCACAGCCTACCTGGATGATGTGGCCTCAATGCCATACCACGTGGGCAGCATCAACAGCATAGACAGTGACCGCTGGAAATCCATCAATGCCTGAGGCAGGGCACCTGCTTCACATGATGCCTCATTCCTTTCCTTCCAAATTCCCTGTTACCACAGCTGTCCACTGGAAATCTGTCCTTGGCTGTCTGCCATGGCTTTCCTCTTTTTCTTAGGATTTCCAAAACCTATTGTGGAACTAAGCTGGTAGCCCAAACCCTGTTGGAAAGAACACTTTCTGTTGCTACCTGAGAACAGTGTAGAACAGTCTTGTTCATAAACCTATAAACACTGAATTTTCCTGATCCCTCTGTGTTCCAGATGTGAATATGACCCAGAAGACAACCCTGACTGGCACCTCTTCCTTTTCAGTGACTGAAAGCACTTGTCTGCCAATTAGGAGAATGGTGTTTAGGGATGAGGGTGTTGATTTGACTGCTGTATTGTATATATATATATAGAGAGAGAGTTTGGTTGAAACCAAAGATGGTCTTTCTGGGCTTTTTCAAGCAGCATGGCTGCCTGTGTCCTGCCATAATGTGACAGCATAGCTGTGATAGTTGTGTCTGAAGAGGGAAGCTGCTCACTGGGGCTGACCCCTGGTTGCAGCTAACACTGATACAAATCAAAAATCTGAGTTGCTAGGGGTTAAAAGGAGTGTTCTGAGTGTGTGGCAAGGAGAAGAGAGGTATGAAGAGGAATAAACTGTTCTGCGTGCCCTGGGAGCATTGGGGAAGGCTGGTGGCTCACAGCATGGATGTGAAGTGACTGAACAGTAGAGAGACAGAAGGACAGACAGTGCTGCTGTCTAGCTGAGCTGAAGTGGCTGTGAAACGGTGTGTGGAGGCTGTACTGCTGTGCTTCTGAGCCACAGGAAAATGGAAGTAACAACACTGAATCAGGGCTGAGTTTCAAGAATAAAACCTGTGAGGTAGGTGCATATTCCATCTGCACCCTGCTTCATGGTTCTGGCAGGGGCTGTGAGAGTGCTGTGAAGGAGGAAGCTGACTCTGCAGATGAAGGCTCCAGAGATGTTTAGGTGCTTGAGGCAGAGCAGAAGCCCATGATGAGTCTGAGCTATCAGTAGTGACTGGAAACTCTCAAACACCTTGTATGTGCTAGAGTCAAGCTGGCTGGTGTGCTGTGGCGGGAGACAAGTGGGAGGTGGATGTGTTTCTCTGGCAGTGTCCTTCTGTTGTAGTTCAGATCTCCAGACTTCTGCTGGTCTGAGTAAGTTTTATGGCTCAATATGTAGAAAATACTTACGTGCATGTGGAGAGTGGTTCATTTAAAGTCTACTATCTGGAACTTATTAACCTCTTCCATACTGGGAAAGGGACTCCTGTTTGAGCTGTTTGGCACACAGTCTCAAGACACAGTGTTCCAATCCAGGGGCTGTTCATCTGAAAGCTGCATCAGTCTGATTCCTGGGATGTACTGTGCTCTCCAAGGATGAAGAGGTGTATTCCTCTGGCTTTGGGGGTACTTTCCTACCTGAGTCCTCCAGTTAGGTGGAGATCTGCTATAAGCAATAGCAACTTTCCTCTAGAGATGGTAGAAAGGGAATTTGAAATGTTTAGGAACTTTGTTAATCTCTTGCCCCAGCCTTGTGCTGTTCCTGATGAATATAAGAGGTAAGAGTTTCTGGGAAATTGTCATGCAGGGTGCAGTGTGGAGGTGCTAGTTTCGATTCTGAGCAGGTAGGGGAAAGCATTTACTGCCAGGTGTTCCCACCACAGGGAAAGAAAACAAGGCTAAGAACACAAAGTTCATATTGTTTGCCAAAACTATGCAGGCCCTTTGCTTGCCTTTCTTGTTAATGAGCAATGCAGCCTCTCTGTCTGCCTGTGGACTTTGCCCTGCAGGCCTTGAAGTAGCACTGGCACCTTGCAAACAAACACCACCCCCCTACCCCTTTTTTAAAAGTTCACTTTTGAGGAAAAAAGGCTTCCATTTGTCTATGTGTGAGAGCTGAGTTGTCTCCTGTGGGGCACAGCCTTTCACATTTTTGCTCCATGCAATGACTGTAAGGGCTGACAAGCAACTGCACAAGTCAGCCCTTTTGCCACGTTAGAGAAGTGTCCATGGTCCTCTGTCACTTGCTGTAAGTCCGCCTGAGCCATGCTGGACTGCTTGCTCCAAAAGGGATGGATAATGTGGTACCTGAATTGCTGCTCTCCTAGTGCTGCTTACAACACTGATCCCAAGCTACTGTTGGAGAGGGTGGGGAAACGTGCAAAGCTTCTCTGGCTTTGGTGGTCCTTGGACAGAGTTAAGAGATCTGGAAGTTTCAAAGCAGCTGAGAAATGAACGAGCAGCTGCTTTTCCATCCCAAGGAGTATTTGTTGACTCTCAACATCCTGACCAACAGGACTTATTTGCCCTCCTTGGTGATGTGAAGAGCAGGTTAGGAGTTTGCCTTTTTAGCAGCTGAATTCAGTGCTGAAGGATCACCTGTGCTGGTGGCCAACACATCCATCCTGTTCTTTGCTGGCAGGATTCCAGTATTGCTGGAGTGTCCCATGTTGTGCTGCTGAGCTTCTGCACTAGGTCACTGACCTTCCTCCTGTTGTATATTTATGTATATATAATGCTTTGGGCCATTTTCAAAGCGGGTCTTGAGTGGAAGTGTTATGTGTGTGGGGGGTGGTGCAAAGAGAGAAAATACAGAATAAATGTATATTTTTGTTTGTAAAATAAATAAAATTAAGTTTGGCATAAATGGTCGTATTTATTTCTCAGATGAGATATATTATGGAGAAAAAAATAACTTGGAGATTTAAACCCAAACAAATTCCTGAACAAATGTCAGATAATGATGGAATAACATGATATCCTTTTGTCGGAGATTTTTTTTTCCTTCTTGGAAGGCTATTACTAGGCCAGCTGATGACTCTGCAGGGAGTGATCTCCAGATTTAAATAATTGTCAGTGAAGCCTTTTGACTCAGTAACTCAGTCTTGCTGTTCATGGGCATGTCTAACATCAGGGATCTTTGGTCTTGAATATTTTTCTCTGTTGCTTGGGTAAAGCCTTATGAGTAAATTGCAACTGACTCTTGCTTATTTCTTGTTCTGGGCTTTGAAATGGACCCTGTGTGTTTTCCTGGGAGGACATGATTCTATGACCTCTTCTGAGCAGCAGCCAAGTGTGCTGGCAGTGGTCAGTACCCCTCAGGTTCTCTTTAGTGGGGTGTACAGGTGAGCTTTGTCTCAGTGTTAGGATTGGGTCATGCCCTTGTGCCATAAGACCTTTAGGAGCTTGTCCCAGGCTCCCTGCAGAAGCTGTGGGGGATTGCCCTAGAAGGTGCTACTGCTGGAGTTAACTTGCATGGCATCCTCTGCTCCTGCACGGGTGGAAAAGCATTGAAGTTGCAGTACAGCTCCTCCACCATCACAGCTGCTTCCACATCAGTGTCCCACAGGTTGTGAGCCTTGTTGGGTGTCCTTGGGAGGTTGCAGGAAGGCACAGCGACAGGTGTGATGTGGTTTTGTTTGCCTTAGCCCCCTCTCTCCTGGATCTTTGCAGATGATGCCTGCCCCTGGCTGGAGTTATACCTGAAAAGGGCCTAAGGAAGGATGACAGGAATAATCAAAGTTTGGGAAGGACCTCTGGAGGAGTAATTACGTGGTTGAGAACTCACCAGTCTGGAAGAGCAATGGTGCAGGTCTATGAAACCCTGAGAACACAGAGGAGTTGAATAAGGAATGACTGTTCGTGGTTCTTTTTCAGTACAAAAACTGTGCCATCAAATGAAGTGAGCAGGTGGCAGCTGAGGAGGCAGGTAAGAGTGTTGTGGGAGGAATCTTTAGCCAGGCCTTTGCTCTTGTGTGCAGTGTTTCTGTGGTGTTAATAGCTGACGGTACCATGACACAGTGCCCTTGTCTCTAGAACTCAAGCAAAGGACCAAGTCCCTAGTGTACAGGGTATTACACAAGTAACAAAAATATCCCCTGCTTCAAGGAACATGCTCTAGGAGAGGCCTGGATATCTTGGGGGGCAAAGTCTCTTAAGGTTGGCCAGGGCAACTCTGAGGCAAAGCTGTGGTTGCCACACTAACTGCAGTGAAGAATAAACAGTTCAAACTGCTCCCTATGCACTACTGAGGAGCAGATTAGCATGTTGATATCAAGGCTACATTAACTGGGCTGCATTTCTGGGAATGGAGAAAGCTTCTATGGAAAGGATTCTTCAAAGCTGTCTTATCTTGGCCCAGCTGCTTGTCTGTTCCTTTATCTCCTCATTCCTTTGTTTTAGACTGTGGATCAGCCATGCTCGGCAACAGGGACTGTATCAATGATGTATCAATGTGTCAGTGATGGCCTGAGCTATGCAGGGCCCACACATCTGCCCAGCATAGGAGGTAATGGCACACTCAGTCTGGCTGGCTGGACCAGGATGGCTGAAAGGGGCAGAGGTGAATTCTGCCCCCAGAGCAGCTGCCGTGGAACTGATGAGAGGTATAGACAGTGACTTCGGTTCTAATCACCAGAAAAATGTGAGCTGACATGTGGTGGTGAGCTCCATTGAGGATTGTGAAGAGAAATGGCATGTGTGGAGGTAGATAAGGATTCCTGATGGGATTAGGGGACACCTTGCCTTGGCTCTGCCAGGGGAGGTTTAGGTTGGATATTAGAAAGAGATTTTTTACAGAGAGTAGTCAGGTATTGGAATGGGCTGCCCAGGGAGGTGGTGGATTCACCATCCCTGGAGGTTTTCAAGATGAGACTGGATATGGCACTTAGTGCCATGGTCTAGTAACCACGGTAGGGTTGGACTCGATGATCTCTGAGGTCTCTTCCAACCAGGTTGAGCCTATGATTCGCTGGGTTGCAGGATGCTTTGGAGGGGAATTTCTTTGGACATCCACGGTAGCTCGTTAGCCTTTCAATCTTCCCTGATGGATGACATCTGGGTGGTTCCTCAGTCACGGAGCTGGGAGATAAACTCCGTGCCCTCCTGGTTTATTTTCGGTGTGGCTACACGTGGTTTGCTTGTCTTCCTTCCATAGTTTGCAGGCAGTAAAGACACGCGGTGAGCGTTGCGTGCGGCGGTGAGGTTTTACCGGGACGCTCGGTCCCGTCTCCCCTCACGGGGCGGGGCGGGGGGCGAGCAGCGCG
>NW_008675348.1:0-475 GCF_000695815.1 Acanthisitta chloris
GAGAGGTGGTGGTTGGAGGCTGTTTGGGGCACAGTGACCATGAAATCATAGTTTTTGATACTAAAGTATGCCTCCGTTTTTAACAGTAGGAGAGGTTGTCCTCAAGACAATTGGCCTCTAGAGCTGATAGAAAGAGACAGGAATCCAAATAGTCTCCCTGAAATCCGAGAGGAAATGGTTAATGATCTGTTTAGCCACTTGGATCCTCACAAATCTATGGGACCAGATGGGATCTATCCAAGAGTGATGAGGGAGCCAGCGGAGGAGTTCGCCAAGCTGCTCTCCATCATTTACCTAATGTCCTGGCTCAGTAGGGAGGTCCCAGATGATTGGAAGTTCGTGAATGTCATGCCAGTGCTCAAAAAGGGTTGCAAGGAGGACCCAGGAAACTACAGGTCTGTCAGCCTGACCTCAGTGTCTGGCAAAGTCATGGAGCAACCACACAACCGCTACAGGATGGACAAGGGATCAGACC
>NW_008675349.1:0-420 GCF_000695815.1 Acanthisitta chloris
AAGACACCCCTGCTAAGAAGCCCAGTGGCTCAAAATTGGCATGAGAAACAAGGCAATCAATAGCAGATAGAAGACGGAGTAGTAATTACTAAGAATTAGGTAACTTGTAACCAATGAGCACTAATTTCTTTGCTGAAATCTACCACTAGTAAAAGGTTTTGGATAGCTGGTATGCACGTTAGGTGGAGTGATCCCCTGTGCATCCAGCGCTGCAATAAAAAATACTGCTTCTTAATGCTGCCAGGGCAGTGATTGTCCCTCTGTATTGGCACTGCTGAGGCACCAGGAATCCTGGCATCGGTTTTGGGCACCTCATGACAAGAAAGACATTGAGGGGCTGGAGTAAATCCAGCGAAGGGCGATGGAACGGGGAAAGGGGCTGGAGCACAGTTCTAAGGAGGGGCTGCGGGAACTTGGTGG